>NC_137616.1:35296142-35313642 GCF_963280865.1 Gymnoscopelus braueri | reverse complement strand
CACACACACACACACACACACACACACACACACACACACACACACACACACACACAGTACATTCATGAGGTAGGCATTGATCTGACAAGCCTGTGCACGCGTGCACACAAATGTACACATGCACGTCGGTGCCTGTTGTGGAGGTCAGACAGTGCATGTCCTCAGAGAACTCGTAGACACGATGTGGCTGTGGCTCTGTCATTCATGTTTTGCACAAACCAAAAACATAATTTCAGTATTGTGGGCCATTTAAAGCTGCAATCCGGACGTTACATGTTGTGTCGAGTCAAATGCCTTTTTTTTAAATCGACGCTGTCAGGTTGTTCTTCTTCACTTCCTACAGTACATGATCCTCCTTAAGGGCAAGATCTGGTGGTTCTCCACTCTCGAAAGCCATTTTGGTTCTCCCTCAGGTGGGCGTCGATGGCAGACTACTCTTCAGTATCATGCGGTTGTACATCTTTACAATGTCAGACTGATAACACGTTAGTTGTCTGGTCTCCACATTTGGGCCCTGGGGATGATGTTAGAGAGAGAGACCACACTATCAGGCGTGTTGTTTTTCATGATTTTCATGATGCAGATATCCAGAATTATGTAATCTCCTGGGTGAAATTTGTCAGGTGTGTGCCTATAGGAGATTACGGAAGTGAGTGAACCGAGGAGGTCACTCTCTCTTCCGGACTGCTTCCTGCAACCTGTCCCTCCTTTGACCTTTTGTGCCCACTTATCTCATTTATGGCCGTCCATGAATCTCCTTACTGTTGCTCACACTGAGCTGCCGTCAGATTACTAAAAGGTGTTTTCTTTCTTTCTTTCTTGCTTTCAAAAAGAGGATCTGTAGACAGGAGATCAGCAGTTGGACAATGCAGAGGGAAGATTGGGACTTTGGGAGTTTGGATTTCCGTTTCTATTAATGTCTACGTGCAGCTCTTCTCTTCTCTCCTCTCCTCTCCTCTCCCCATGGGCTCCTGCAATGTTAGAGAGCATGACTCCTCTATGGCAGTCAGGGGAGTCGTAGCCGCGCTCCTAAATTAAATCCAGGAGAGATGAGCCGGGCCCACACACACTGAGCTAGCTAGCTAGCATTCTGGCTAACATCTAGCTAATATGCACATATACACACAAACATCGATACTAGAGACATGCAGACAGGCAGAGGCATAAAGAAAGATGGAATGACTGACAAAGAGACAGAGAGACAGACAGACAGACAGACAGACAGACAGACAGACAGACACACACACACACACACACACACACACACACACACACACACACACACACACACACACACACACACACACACACACACACATGCACATGCACACTGTGAAAGTCCACTGGATTTATCTGTTAACGCTCAGAGGCCAGCGTGTGTGGGATCCCAACACCATGGAATTATGGGAGATGAAGTCAAGGGTCAAGGCTAGGGACACTGTGTGTGTGTGTGTGTGTGTGTGTGTGTGTGTGTGTGTGTGTGTGTGTGTGTGTGTGTGTGTGTGTGTGTGTGTGTGTGTGTGTGTGTGTGTGCGTGCGTGCGTGCGTGCGTGCGTGCGTGCGTGCGTGCGTGCGTGCGTGCGTGCGTGCGTGCGTGCGTGCGTGCGTGCGTGCGTGCGTGCGTGCGTGCGTGCGTGCGTGCGTGCGTGCGTGCGGAGTGATGAAACCTTTGGTCTGTGAGGGTTCTCGCCACGGATCATCAGACTCATGATGGGAGGCGTTCATGAGGAATTTAGATTAACACAGAAAATACAAGTGAGAGGAGAGAGAGAAAGAGAGAGATGGAGATGGAGTGGAGGAGGGAGAGAAAGATGCGAGCGATGGTTAAATGCTACATCACAGACGTTATTTTGCTTATGATTTTAGAGAGTTGCATGTGCGTATGTGTGCAACGCTGTGCAGCTTTGAACGCATACATATTATATGTGTGTGTGACAGGGTTACCAAAATGTGAAGAAAATTCACAAAGAAAGATACATGAAAGATATTCAGGAATTTACATCTTTATTCTACTGGCAGTGTGCGCACCAAATTTGGCGCGGATTGGTCCAGTGGTTTGCAAGATTAGCTGTGGACGAACATTCGCCCAGACGGCTCGCCCCCTAGGAGCCACGTCGGGGGAAGAAAGTTGTGCTTTTCTTCTTTTTGTGCGACATTGAATACATTTAAACAAACTTTTGCGGTTTGCATTTGGCTCCTCTAAAGTCATACATCATAATTTGCACAAACACACTCAGATTGAAAACAACAGCCACCGAGTCAGAGAAAGCACAATTGTGAGAGAGAAATGTGTGTGAGAGAGAGAGAGAGAGAGAGAGAGACAGAGACGTCTGGTTGGATGTCGGGGTAGATAGCTGCAAACACAGAGTTAATGAGGTGGAGAAAGATGGAGACGTATTAGTATTAGAGAGAGACGGAGGGAGCGAGAGAGAAAGAACTGTAACTGTCTCTGTTCAGCCGGGTTAATAGAGCATCCCAAGAACTGCCAGGTCACGACCCCATACTCACACGCCGTTTTATTTCAATTACAGACACAAGGCCTGTGTGTGTGTGTGTGTGTGTGTGTGTGTGTGTGTGTGTGTGTGTGTGTGTGTGTGTGTGTGTGTGTGTGTGTGTGTGTGTGTGTGTGTGTGTGTGTGTGTGTGTGTGTGTGTGTGTGTGTGTGTGTGTGTGTGTGTGTGTGTGTGGATGGACATGGAGTGTGCACGGTGTTTATTTGGTCATGGGCCTAAACCGGATAGAAAGGTGTGGGTAATAGTAGCACTGGGAGGTTATATCACACACACACACACACACACACACACACACTCCTCCGTCCATTAGCGGTGGTCTTACTCGGCCGAGGGGCTCATGCTACATTGGCGTCCTAATGCCGTGTCCTTCCCAGCAGCCTCTCTGGCGGGGTGGGTTAGCCGTGGGAACAGAGCGCGCTCAGAATAGGTTGCTGACATGCAGCCGTCTGCGGACATGCCTGATCACAGAATGTAAAGGGCTGCACTGGGGGCCTTGCACCTGCATTGTCCTACTGAGCAGCTCTTGGTCCTTTCTTTTTACATTCTCATCTTTAGTACCCTGGAAATGCTACATGTAGCATTTTGTCTTATTAGGGGTTCAGGCCAAAAGGGCTTAACTACATGAACCCTGGCGGGTTCATGTGGGCTCTGCTATATACGGTACTGTATATATTTTCAGTGAAGATATTTGGTATAGAGGGGGGAAAAGTAGCGTGCCTATAGACCCCTGGGGAACTCGTTTTTTATTTATTTTTAGCGGTGTATGAAAGATATTCTATTATTCTGACATCTCAATGTGGACAGCCGTCTTTTAGCACATTGAGTGCCAGGGTTTTTTTAAAACAGGGTACAGTCAGTGCCTGGATTTTTTACCTTTTTTGAACCTTTTTCAAGTAGTCACAAAATATTTTCAGTGATCACCGTCCTCACGGTGATCCCCTCATTACACACATAGAGGTCTCGTACAATCGGGGGAAAAAAATTAAAAACATTAGGTAATCCGTTCCATAGTTGCAGCCAGTTGAAAATAGTCGAAAATAGTAAATAATACATAGTAAAAAAAAAAAGTACACAGGAGCCGAGATACAGGCTTTTGAAGTCATAAGTTAACCAGGAAGTGGATTGGAGTCTAAATCTTTTTTTTTTAGTTTTTCTTTTTTTTTCAAAAACGGTTATAACCGTTTTTGGCACACCTCGTTTGGATTCTCAAAAACGGTCCGGACCGTTTTTGGCACTCAATGTGTTAAAAAATATTCTGAAAATGTGAAATGTGGATGGAAGTTTATTTTCGGGGGACTTTTTTTTGCCTTTTTGCCTGATAGGTACAGCGGAAAAAGACATGGAGAGAAAGTAGGGGAGTGACATGCATGTGACTCATGGCCAACAAAGGAGTCGAACCGGGAACTCGCTGCCAGGCATTAGAGCCCATGTGGTACGCATCCGAACCACTCTGCAGTTGGGTCGCCCGGAAATCAGTATTTTTCAACCAGTATTTTCCTCTTTTTTTCCATCCCCTAAGAGATACAGTACTTCCCTTTCCCTCTGTGCTGCCGCTGACCTAGCAGTAACCCTGCTGTTCAGATCACTGATACAGCCCTCATATGAGGGGAGGGACAGCTTCCAGCCTGCATCTGTCTGTCTGTCTGTCTGTCTGTCTGTCTGTCTGTCTGTCTGTCTGTCTGTCTGTCTGTCTGTCTGTATCTCTCTCCCCCCCTCTCTCTTGGTAGTGCAGAGTCGTAAGCCCTGCCCTGTTGCAAATGCAACTTGTGTCACGTGCACACAACACAAGGCGCAATGCAACAGTGCATATTGCATGCAAAGACGTGCACAAATACATGCAAACTGTTACACACACATGCACACAACACAAGTGCTTGCGATAGCGTACGTCTAAACAGAAGCAGAAGGCAACATTGAAAAAGCAGATGAATCATCTCTCCTCCTGCCTCTGTCTGTCTCCGTAGATTCCTGCTGGGATAGTCTCGCCCTGCTGCAGACTTCTGCAACTGTACGTGTGTGTGTGTGTGTGTGTGTGTGTGTGTGTGTATAGCCGGATTTATACGCCATTGTACGGTGGTGTCGCCTGTCGAAAATAGCAGATCTAAAAGCTCACGACGCATCGCAGATGTGCCACGTTGTGAGCTTATAGATCTGCTATTATTGGCTATAATTAGGCATATAGAGTGTATGAATGTGTGATAGATACAGACAGATAGACAGAATAGTGAAGAAACATAGACAGAGAAAGAGAGTGGCATGGACAGAGAGGGAAAGAAGAGGTAGAGAGACAAATAGAGAAAGAGGGAGTTAGATTGAGAGAGAGAGACCGATGGTTAACGGTGAGGAAGGGACATCATTTTGAACTAGAACCAGTGTAGAAGAGACAGAGAGTACAGACAGAGAGAGACAGGCAGATGGTTAAAGACAGGCAGAGAAGGGGAGAGAAACACACAGAGAAAGAGAAAGAGAGACACGCAGAGAAAGACATAGACAGTCAGACAAAGGGAGAGAGACATGCAGAGAAAGAGACAGGTAGGGAGACAGAGAGAGAGAGACAGATGGAGAGAAAGACAGGCAGAGACAGACAGAAAGACAAACAGACAGACAGATAGATGTGTGAACAGATTAGGCGTGCTCCTGGCGCCTGGCTGTGGTTGCAGTGAGTTGATGTGTCACGCGGATGCTGAGGGTGCTGACAGGAGCACTGGAGCGCACCATCTGTTGATGCTGCTCGCACTCATTTTCTTCATTTTATCATCTGGGAAAACTTTGAGTGTGTTGGTATGTGTGTGTGTGTATGTGTGTTTGGGTATGCTTGTGTGTGACTGTCTATATGTGGGTTTCTCTCTCTCTCTCTCTTTGTGTTGTGAAATAAAGAAATTGTGCAAAGGGGGGTAGGTGACAGGAACACATAATTAATATATGGAACAGAATGATGTCCTCACATGGGTAGAAAGATGAGTAGCTTTGTGGAAATTGAGGACATTTGGCTGGTCCTCACTTTTCAACAGGCTTGAGATTAATTAGGACTTTAGGTTTAAGGTTTAGGGTTAACATTAGAGTTAGGTTAAGGTTATTTGACAATGTAGTGGTGATGGTAAAAGTTAGAGGTTAGGGAATGGTACCGGTAGTCGCGTTTCCTAAGGTTGCTTGTAATTTCCTTCGACGGTTCGCTCATATGCCTGATTGTCCGGGGGACTACTGCCATTGGCAACAAAGCCACTTGCCCCTTGATATAGCATCTGAAACAGTCAGTATATATGTCCTGGATGGAGGGAAGCTCCACCCAGCGCAAGCTGCGTGCACATCCGCGCTTGCGTGCGTTCGTGTGTGTGCGTACATCACTGCCACTTAGCGGGTTTGAACCAAGGTCTTCCATGTGGAAATCCAACCATCTATCAGTGAGCCAGAGGGGAATCCCCCCGCAGGCTTGTCAGAGATATATTTATGTATGTAGATCATCATAGATGTCTCATTTGTTATTGTGCAAACTGCATGCAGCAGTGATTGTGGTCTGGGCGTCTGTGCCCGTAGACTGCAACATAAGGGACCCATAAGCTTTGAGAATTTGAGAATGCCTATATGTCTGAATGAGTAAATAATAATGTTAGTACAGTACATACAGTACGTTATATTAGGGAGTAAATGTCAACCAATGTGGAGCCATAATGTTGGGGCAGTGTAGCATATGGGAGGACTGTAGGATTCCACAGATTCCAGGATGGCAGAATTCACTGTTGATTCTTTTTGGATGTGTTGTGTCATTTATTCTTGGCTGCCATCAGGCTTATGAACAAGCACTGAACATGGACTATATGGCCGCTTCTCTGTGGCTAATGTAAACGGACCTATGACAATGCTATTTGCACAGCTATACGTTTCTTTTTTAAACCCAGATCACATTTAACACTGAGTTTTAATGTCTTAACTCGTGAGACTGTAGCTGCTGCGTTGGTTTTAGCGCACAATGAATTTCACATGCCTTTTACTTGGCAATTGGTATTGCTGACAAATAACGTTGAACCTTATAATAATAATTGTATTCTTATACACGTACCTTGAACCTTGAAAATGTCTGCTCCCTAAGACAACAAGTTTTTCAGTTCCATTCAGTAATGTGCTTGAACTACATTTTGAAGTTATATTTGAAACATTTCTTTAATATGGTCCCGGTCAAAATATAGGCTAAGGAAAACAGCTAGCTTGTTAGTGTGCTCTTGGCGGTTCATTGGTTTTAACAGGGAACATGCAAAGCAAACAGGCCATTTTTAGGATAGCTGACTGGCAAACGCACACTCGCCATTTGGCATGTGCTTGGTCGAAAAATGCACAGAAATCCAACATGCCAGTATCTCTTTACCGTAGGCCCCACAGTTCTGAGGGCCTTCTGAGATGGAATGTTTTTCGGCTGCACTTAAGTTACTGCAGTTTGGACACGCTGAGTGTCGGAAGAATTAGCCATGTTAGATCCACAAACTTCCCCCATGGCTGTCAGCGAGTCACTTGAGATTCTGTACCAGCTGACTTTAAAGTCACACATACATGTAATGGAAGACCTCGCCAACAGGATACCAAGATGGCGTCCCTAACCCCGCAGAGACAAAAACTCTCATCTCAGTGTCTGTGACGTTCTTTGCCCCAAATCGTCAATTCCTTTTTCATAACGTCTTCTCTCTTTTTACACATACTGTAATTAACGTGTGCATACTGTATGCATGCCGTGTATCACCTAACCTTGTGGTGGTGTGTTTTTACATGAATGTATGTCGGCTCGCATATGTCTACGTGTGTGTCTACACACACACACACACACACACACACACACACACACACACACACACACACACACACACACACACACACACACACACACACACACATATGGTTTTCCCATAGTTCTTTTACAGCCTTTTGCTGTAACTCTGACCCATGTCTAACCATCTGTCCTGCTCTCTGGGTGCCTGTAACAACCAGTTACCCCCTCTTCTCTTCTCTTCTCTTCTCTTCTCTTCTCTTCTCTTCTCTTCTCTTCTCTTCTCTTCTCTTCTCTTCTCTTCTCTTCTCTTCTCTTTCTCCCCCTGCCCCTTTTCTGCCCTTCCCCACATCAGCCCTGGATACCCCTCTCTCCAGTCCTCACTTACACCAGTAAACCATTCCCCAGTCAGACGCACTCATCCCCCAACAACCTTCACTTGCCTGGAGGGGAAACGTTGAGCGACACACTTGTCATAATGGATGTTAGCCCTGTTAGTTGTTAGTTAGTTAGTTAGTTAGTTAGTCTCATTTTGTTATATTATCTATACATACACATATAGGATTACTTTAATTAAATATTGCATTTCTGCCTCTTTTATCTTTCTTAATTATCATTTTATTTTCTTCTATATATATTTTTTTAAGCATATGTGTGTGTTCAGAAACTTGATTGATAAGTTTGATGTAGTATTATTAATCAAAAATTCTCTTTAAATGTTTTTATGCCTTATGTAAAGCACTTTGTATGAAATGTGCTTTGCCTACACCTTAAAATCCTGAGTCTTTCTTAATACACACACTTTAACACACTTTAACTTGAACACACTTTTAACACGTTTTGGGAATGGTCAGTTGAAGCAAATAGTTATTGTCATACCACCCTCCTGTGGTATGAGCACATCCAAATGACATCCACCCCAATGTGTAACATGAACATCTTTAATGCACACACTTACACATGCATGTATGCATACATACACACATCATAAACCTAAATGGTACAGACACATGCAAGCACACACACACACAAAGCAAGAACACAACCACACGAAGTGCGCACGCATGCACGCACACACACACGCACGCACGCACGCACGCACGCACGCACGCACGCACGCACGCACGCACGCACGCACGCACGCACGCACGCACGCACGCACACACACACACACACACACACACACACACACACACACACACACACACACACACACACACACACACACACACACACACACAATTTCACGGAGCATGGAGCCTGTTTATCTAATTTTCTTCACACCTTCGCATATGTGTTTCACACTGGGGCACTGGCCTTGACATGGGTAGATGGATTTCACACACATACACATGCGCACACTCACACGTGCGCACACGCGCACACACACACACACACACACACACACACACACACACACACACACACACACACACACACACGCGGCATGGCATGGTATGGCACAAGCGCTAATTAGAGCACACATGTATGCTAGCTAGACGGAAATGGAGACAAAGGCGTGTTCATATACACTCAGTTATCAGAATGATAGGAACAGCCAGGAAGACTTGCAGCTGTGGGGAGAAGGAGGAACCCATAAGTCTAGCTGTGGAGAGATAAAGAACATACATACACACACACACACACACACACACACACACACACACACACACACACACACACACACACACACACACACACACACACACACACACAGGTTTGTATTACTAGACTTGTAAGGACATCACAATGTGGGGATGGCGATTTTATGAATGCCACTTTTTTACAATTTGTTGGCCATTTTAATATGTTTAAGTATACTTAGTTGTGCAACGGTGCCTCGTAGCGTGACACGTTCTGAGCTTGTAGATCGGCTATTTTTGGTACTGACACCAGTATGCAAGTATAAATCCACTAAATACCTTGAATCATTTCCTAATTGCAAACCTAACTCTAAAAAAACATAAAACAACATTATTTCTCTAATGAGGACCTTCTCAAAGATTTGACACAAGTATAGTAATGCAGTACATACAGACACGCGCACGCGCACGCACACACACACACACACACACACACACACACGCACACGCACACGCACACGCACACACACACTTTACTGAGGCTGAAGAAGAGATGAGGGCTCTTTCCTGTGTGTTCCTGTGGAGACATGCTGGTAAATTTGCCTTTGAAATGTGGGAAGTGTTTATGTGTGTGTGTCCAGTATTATGTTGATGCGATGCGCTCCATTCCAACATGTTATGTAGTGTAACGGGTGCAAGCTTGAAAACATGTTAATACAAACAACAGCCCCGTTCTCACAAACGTAGCCTTTTTGTTATTTATCAACCACTTTCAACCTGGGCATGAAAGTTTTGGGCATGTCACCATAGGCAAAATGTGTCAATTATTATTATTATTATTTTAATGGTGAAAATAGCATATCTACAAGCTCACGGTGCTTTGCGATGCAACGCGTTCTGAGCTGGGTAGATTGCTATTTTCACTATTTCGTCTCTGTCGGGTGGAAACCTCACTACTGTCCACTACTGTTACTTTTCAGGATTCAAATTCAAAAGCAGCAAAATTGCAGATCTGCACGCTCAAAAAGCGGTGCTTTGCTTGTAGATCTGCTACTTTTGATGCTTTTGCGTGACGCTGTAGTATGATCAAATAGGAAAAACACAAATACCGGTAGTTAAAATATGTCCGACCGCAACAATTTGTTGTAGGACAACGTAAACAGTAGGTGCCGTGCCATTAATCCATTATAACTAACCCTAACCTTACACTAACCTATCATTTGTCAGACTACCGGGATGTCAAAATCATGGTATCAAAAGTGGCAGATCTGCAAGCTCGAAACCGCAACGTGTTTTGAGCTTGTAGATCTGCTTCTTTTGCTACTTTTAAATTTGAATCCTGAAAGCTGTGAAAAGTAACAGTTTTGGACATATAGGGCTTAATTGGTTAACGTGCACGGCAGTACTTTGTCAGCATTTGAGACATCTGTGAGTGTGGCCTACTGTTTGTATCTCTCTATATATAATCTGATATTATTTCTAACACTTTCTGTATTATCATGCCACTGCTTAGCTTGCCTACCTGGATCATTTCATATCATATGGCCACACGAGCGACCATAACTGGTTTGAGTCCTGCATGGCCCTGCTCCATATGTCGAAGTGTCCCTGAACAAGACACTTAACCCCGTAACTGCTCCCTGGGTACTCCTGCCATAGTGCCCTATTTGGGTTCAATGCAAAGGGCATATTTTCCCGTATGCGCAAATATACAGTGACAAATACCCCTGGTCTGCTTTTTTTTCCATCAACACCAAATCTCCTCACCAAAAATAGCCGATCTACAGGCTCACAATGTGTCACAGAGCGACGCACAAGAGAAGCTTGTAGATCGACTATTTTTGGCTAATCTTCCCCTTAGAATCTTGATGCTGGGGTTCAAGTGGTTAATGGCTCGCTCATTTCTGTTGCAGGTGATCTGCAATTGATCCAGACAGCTCCTCCCCTAGTAGGCCCCTCCCCTCTGTCTATATAAGCCCCTCCTCCAACCCTCAATCTCTGCCAGCAGCCATCTTGTCCACACAGTGTTTTCCTCTAATCTTTCTTTCATTTATTCTTGGAAACAACCCTAATTATTGTTTGCATCAATCACTTAGGCTTTATTTATACATTTAAAAGAAAATAAGTGTTTAGAGCAGGGGTCTTCAACAGGGGGTCCGGGACCCCAAGGCGGGGGTCTTCAGAGTTACTACAGGGGGTCCACCAAATCTTTGTGTGATAGGAACACCCTATTATGAGGAGAGCTTTAGCCAAAAATAGCAGATCTACAAGCTCACAACGCACGTTGTGAGCTTGTAGATCTGCTATGTAGATCTGCTATTTGTAGATCTGCTATTTTCGGCAAAGAGGTTTGGTGTAGAGGGGAAAAAGAGCTGACCAAGTACAGTGCCAAAGGTCAAGTTTACTGAGTATTGAGGCTTTAAGTGAAATAAACAAAAAACATTAATTCAAACAACACTGATAGCTATCTATGAAATCTATGAAAATGTTTAATCTGCAACACAAGTTTATACAATATGTAGTTGGGGTCCCTGCTTCATCTAAGGGGTCTCTGGCCTGAAAAACATTGAAGACCCCTGGTTTAGAGCCTAGATTTAAAATGTTTATGCGTTGTTGCAGAAGCGCTGACCCATGCTTCATGTCCGGCTCCTCATTATTTTTGGCGCGTTCAAAGCACGGTGAGTGAAGTTTCCTGGCTGATAGGTTGTTTTGCTCTATCTGCGTTTGTGTGCCAAGCGTCCGGGTGTAAATGCAGACAATAATATTCACACATACACACATGCTGCAAGACTATCACGCAAAATTATTAATGTAGGAACACTTGCCGGAGGTGTGAACAGGACAGGAGTTAGCATATGTCCCATAAATCTATACATGCACCGTGAGAGGTCATCAAATCAAAAGCCGGGGCATCGGTGCTATTTCCTAGTGGCTATTAAAAATCCAAACGTGGAGGGGAGTTGCCTGGTAACCCCCTAAATAGAGGGTCTTGTTCCGTGCAACTGTCGGGTCGCTGGGTGTCAGGTTGTGTCATCCCTGCCCAACCCTTAGATACTTGACATAGCGTCGCTGTCGGGTGGAAACCTTGTATGTCCAAAACTGTTATTTTTCAGAAGATTTTAAGAAAAGAAATAAGTTGTGTTCCAATGGATCCAATGTAGATATTATTTAGTCACAACAAGCTCTTGTTAATAATTTTTCATTGGTTCAATATTTACAAAGTCCACAGACAGACTTGACCACCTTCACCCTTCACTTAAAAAAATGAAATCGTGAAAATAGCCAATCTACAAGCTCACAATATGTCGCGATACGACACGTTTTGAGCTTGTAGATCGGCTATTTTTGTGTTTTGTAAGACAAAGTAAGGCATTAATTCACAAAAAAATAAAATACTCATAAAAAGTTGAAATATGGAGATACGAGGTTTGTGCATGCCCGACAGCAATTATGGTGTACTGTGTGTGTAAGGGAGTGTGTATGCATGTGTTTATGTATATATGTAAGTTTACGTGTTTGTGTACAAGTATGATTCAGTGCTACATGTGTGTCTAAGTGTGTGTGTGTGTGTGTGTGTGTGTGTGTGTGTGTGTGTGTGTGTGTGTGTGTGTGTGTGTGTGTGTGTGTGTGTGTGTGTGTGTGTGTGTGTGTGCGTGCGTGTGCGCGTGTGCCCGTGTGTGTGTGTGTGTGTGTGTGTGTGTGTGTGTGCGCGTGTGTGTAGTTGAGAATGCTAGTACATGACAGCTGTGGACCTTTGGAGGGAAACGCACCATATTAGCGTCCATCATCACTGTTATTATGACCCCTGCTCCTGAGTATTACTTAACCATGTCATGACAGAAGATTCTCATTGTAGGAGTTTCTATATGTGCATAAAGTATATGCACCCATTTTTTGGTCACAGATCAATTTTTATTGGTTGCGAGTTGAAAAGATTTTCAAAAAGAAAATCAGAATTTTTCATAATTTCATAATTGATGGATTTCAGAATTAAAAAAATCCATAAATTGAAAACTTTTTGAAAATAGTGAAAATAGCAGATCTGCAAGCTCACAACGCATTGCATAGCGATTTGCGATGTGTTGTGAGCTTGTTTCACTAGGGTGTGTGTGTGTGTGTGTGTGTGTGTGTGTGTGTGTGTGTGTGTGTGTGTGTGTGTGTGTGTGTGTGTGTGTGTGTGTGTGTGTGTGTGTGTGTGTGTGTGTGTGTGTGTGTGTGTGTGTGTGTGTGTGTGTGTGTGTGTGTGTGTGTGTGTGTGTGTGTGTGTGTGTCCGCGAGTGCCATACCAACCGATCTCATTTCCGTTGGCTTCGGTGTGGATATTTTACTCTTGTTTTTTCTAACTCTTGTGGAAATTTAACCTCTGTTTCCTCTCTGCAAACCCCTCAGTCATAATACACTTGTTTAGGCTTGGCAGGGATTAGATGGGGGTTAGCGCGGGCCGGGCGGTGGTGAGGGGTGTTGGTGGATGGGTCAAGGTGTAGAGCTGTCCGAAAGGCTGTTTTTTGGAGAGAGGAAGAGGACTTTAGCCACTATAGCCTATAGCCTATATACTCAAATGCTGCACCGATTATTAGCGAGAATAGACAATCTATAAGCTCACAACGCTTCCCATCGTGACGTGTTGTGAGCTTGTAGATCCTTAAAAAGAAAAAAGGCAATCATGTCAATCAAAGTAAATCAAACAGGGTCGAATTTAGCTGAAATTCATTTTGGAGTGAAAAAAAGGTGTTGCATCAATTTCTCAAATGTTGGAGTCTGTAAAGCGTTGTCTTTGTAAATATATCAGATGAAAAGACCCAGGTGAAAACATTTGCTGTATTATTTAAAGGTGACATGGCAGCGGAGGACTTACTTAAAAACAGATGCTAATCATACACAGTCAGAAATGAATGAAACTATTTGCCATGTTTGGTTGACCGTTTGTTCTGCTGTCCATCCTACAGTAATAAGACGAGGAAAAAAAGAAAGTAGAACATACTGTAGAAAAAGGAAGAATGCAGAAATAAGTAATCAAAGATGAAGAGAAAAGAAACAAAACAATAATAATGAGTCAACAAAAGGAGCAGAGTTATAATAAAAAGTGAGAGCTAGCAGGGTCTAATGCTGTGTTAACACAGTGTGCTGTGTGTTAATTAGCCGTAGCAGCCACTAATCCCTCTGTGGGGTCATCAGCTGGGGTCCAGCCTAAACCAGACAGAGGTCACAACAACATCCGGCTCAACGCATTAATGACGGCTTCATACTGTAGAGGTGTGTGTGTGTGTGTGTGTGTGTGTGTGTGTGTGTGTGTGTGTGTGTGTGTGTGTGTGTGTGTGTGTGTGTGTGTGTGTGTGTGTGTGTGTGTGTGTGTGTGTGTGTGTGTGTGCCTGTAGGAGCATGCAGCTCTGTGATTTTGTGTGATTGTATTTCTGTGTATTTGTCTGGGGTTTTCTTTCTTGTTTTTTCTGTTAATGTATGGATGTGTGTTGGTCCCGTGCGCACATGTCTTCTGAAGGGCCTGTGTGTGTGTTTGTTCAGATCAGCTGGTAGCAGATGGAACCGTATTGATCTGTATTATTGATTGGTGTTTACAGTGAGAATTTCTTTACTGTATGCAGCTCGACACACACACACACACACACACACACACACACACACACACACACACACACACACACACACACACACACACACACACACACACACACACACACACACACACACACACACACACACACTGAAGGGGCTACAGTAGCCCACATGGGGGACACACTGCACCATCTGCATGTATGTGTGACTGTTCAGCAAGGATGGGGATTAACAACACAACACACACACACACACACACACACACGCACACACGCAGACACGCACACACACACACTTGCTTGTCGATACACACTTGCATACAAATGCCCTCGGTATGTTGTAGAATGAATGACATGAATCCTGTCTCTCTGTATCTCCCCCTCTCTGTATCTCCCCCTCTCTTACACACACGCACGCACGCACGCACGCACGCACACGCACACGCACACGCACACACACACACACCTGGTCCCTGCAATCAATTTGTACCTTTAGCTTATAGTGGACAGATGACTGACGTTCAGTTTTATATCAAAAACCTTTAGGTTTATTCCTAGATTAGATGTGGCAGGAGAGGACTGATAGATGATGATGATGATAGATTCATGAGGAGTATTTTTAACTTCCAGACCTCTCCCTCACTTCTCCACAGATTATTTTCCCGTATCCAGCCTTGCCTACCGAGAACCCTGCAATAATAAACAGGACCCACGAGAGGTAGCCACACCGCTCACACACATGCACACCCAAACATGCACGCGCGCACACACACACACACACACACACACACACACACACACACACACACACACACACACACACACACACACACACACACACACACACACACACACACACACACACACACACACACACACACACACACGCACACAATATGCACCAATAATTCTCAGGCACAACGCATACATTCAAAAAGTCCTCCTGAGGGCCGGGAAATCTTTTCTAACGTTAATGTATGTCTGACTGCTTTCATTTCTACGATAAAAAAATAAAGTCCCACTGCCAATTTAAGATGCCCCTATTGAGATTCTGTTTTCTTCCCAGTGGTGGAAAAAAGTATTACGTTTTTTTACATAAGTGAAAGTATCAATACTGCAATGTAGAAATACTCTATTACAAATAATAATAATCAAAATATACATAGTAACTAGTAACTAAAATTTTCAAATAATTGTAGTAGAGTAAAAAGTACAATATTTACCTCTGAGATGTAGTGGAGTAGAAGTAAAAGTACTGAAAACTGGAAATACTCCAGTAAAGTAAAAAATACCTCAAAGTTGGACTCAAGTACAGTACTTGAGTAAATGTACCTAGTTACTTTACACCACTGGTCCCTTCCCTGCACATGGTCATGCACAACTCAACATCATGGTGCTAGGTTTAGTGTGTGAATATTTACACGTGTCACCCACCTTTCCTATTTCCTGTCCACTGTCTCTGGCCTCTCCAGGCTGAAGCTACAGGGACATCTTTGAGTTTGACGCAGAAAAAAACGCAGTCTGCTGCTGTCACCCGTGTCGAGGGTTGTGTACTCAAAACACCCACACTGCCCTGGGACGGCTCCAAACCAGGGAGGAGAATGGGAGAGGATAGGATGCCAAATCTGAAGGCACTGATGTGAAGAGGTATGTACTTGACAAAGTAACCGCAGTGTTTTTTTGCTGTCTTGACTAGATGCCTGAGATGCAGTGGTGGAAAGTAACTAAGTACATGTACTCAAGTACAAGTACTGTACTTAGGTACAATTTTGAGGTATTTGTACTTTACTTGAATATTTCCAATTTCCAATTATTTTACTTCTACTCCACTACATCTCAGATCCAAAGAGTATACTTTCTACTTTTGGTACTTTAAGTGCATTTTGATACCAATACTTTTGTTCTTTTACTCAAGTAAGTTTTGAATTCCGGACTTTAACTTGTAACAGAGTACTTCTGCATCGCCGTATTGATACTTTTACTAAAGTTAGAAAGAAAATGTACTTTTTCCACCACTGCTAGATCCCTGAGATGAGGGAAGAAGCTGCAGGAAAAACAGTTAATTTATGAGTGAATGTGTATGGAAAGTGTACGGAAAGCAGACTGATGAAATAACCCCCCCCCCCCCCCCCACGTCCATTTTAAATATTGTCTTGTTTCTGAGTCTCTAAGACATATTTAAATTTTGTACGATTTTTTTCTTAGATGAAAATGCCCTACTTTGTTGGACAACAGGGAATTGCAAAAAGTAGTAAAAATGCTATCTACAAGCTCATAGAGCATCACATAGTGATGAGTTTGGAGATCTACTATTTTTATTTAATTTTTTAAACATTTTAAGTGAAAGTATGTGGATTTGATAAATATCAAGCCAATGAAAAGTATCATCAAGAGCTCGTGTAAATAAGTACATTGGTTCCATTGGAACGCAGGTTCTTATTCCCCATTCACTGAAAAGTAGCAGTTTTGGATAGACAAGGTGTCGGTTGGAAACCAAAACTGTTACTTTTCAATTAATTCAAATGAAAAAAAAATGCAAAAATAGCAGATCGACAAGCTCAAAACCTATGGCTTAGCACTGTGTTTTGAGCTTGCAGATCTGCTTTTTGACGCTTTTGTGTGACGCTGTAGTATGATCAAGTAGGGTGTTAATTCACGAAAAAACACAAAAAGTTAACATATGGAGATAAGAGGTTTCTGCCAACAACGATATCCTGTGTTGATGATGGCCTCAACATCATGGATTTCCATGATGTTGCCTGATTGTCTGCATGACCAACAAAGGCATAAGCACCAGAATCTCTGCTGTGATTGGTCGAGGCGAGGGCCGTGCGTGGTTGGCTGCGAGCCCAGTGTGATTGACAGCTCTACCTGGGTGGGCAGGGGGGGGAGGGGGGGCGGTGACAGCCCAGTCGCTGCAGAAACAAACACAGTCGGGCCCGCCGGCCAATCAGAGCCGGTAAGGACCCCGGGGAGTCTATCTAACACATGCTGAAGATTTCCTCAGGACTAAAGACACAGATCGTCGCCTTCGGACATAAAAACCTCTTATCTCCAAACATTTAACTCTTTGTGTTTTTC
>NC_137616.1:35266142-35293642 GCF_963280865.1 Gymnoscopelus braueri | reverse complement strand
TTAAACCCTATACAAATTTGTGGGCATAATGCAGTAGATCTGATATTTTGAAATAAATCGTCTCTGTCGGGCGAAAACCTCATACTGCATGTCCAAAACTGTTACTTTTCAAGATTCAAATTCAAAAGCAGCAAAAGTAGCAGATCTACAAGCTCAACGCACGTTTCGAGCTTGCAGATCTGCTACCTTTGTGTGACGCTGTAGTATGATCAAGTAGAGTGTTAATTTTTGAAAAAATCACCAAAAAGTTTGAATAATATGTCGATAAGAGGTTTTTGCCCGATATTTTAAAAGAATGTCATAAATGTCATAATCTTCATAGATTTGACAATGACATGCTCCAAAACAGGGACAGCAGGTTGACAGCGGTTAAAGATGTCCCTATATATGCAGTCTAGTGCAACACACTAGCTGTGTTTCTCCTTGGTTTCTCTGTCTCTCTGTGTGTCAGTATGTGTCTCAGTGGTGTCTGTGGTGATAAATCTCCCTCTCGTTGGCTGTTGAAGTGTGAGGAATGACAGATCTGACATGCTCTCACAGCTGCTGCAGGTCTACCCAGGTTCACCTCTCCGTGCACGCTGTGCACGCTGCCCTCTGGGCCCCCGGCCACGCTCAGGCCGACCCGCCGGCAAAACACACCCAATTTGGTCAGTGCTGGAAGTAGTACTCAGATTTATTATTGTAGACTGTAGATCGGCAATTTTTCTAAAGATTTCGAACATTTTGATTACTTTTGTAAAAAAAATTGAATAAACGCCTTTTACTTGTAACAATGAATTGTTAAATTGCGGAATTGCTACTTAAAAGTGCACTATGTAACTTTTTCTTAATGAATAAAATGTAATTTTGTCCAATCTGTGAGTACAGTATGTTAATACGATATAACACAATATACAATTGGGGTGGTTGTATTTTGTCTGCTCTTCTATTGAGACATTTAGATCCGGGGTAGAAGAGGAAGAGTTAAATAGTGCAGCTTTAAGTAGCAAATCTGCAATTTAACAATACATTGATACAAGTAAAAGGCTTTTTTTTACAAAAGTAAAAGTAACCAAAATGTTCTAAATCTTTCGAAAAATTGTGAGCATATAGTTTGGTTATTTTCAAATAGCCAATGTATAAAACATGTCTTTGTTGGTTAACATATGTTTTGTGATAATAATCTAGATCTGGAGAGCAACTATTAACTAAAGCTGTCAATTAATTGCTGTGAAGTAAAAAGTACACTATTTGCCTATGAGATGAGATTATCGAATATCGGAAAAATGGAATTACTCAGGTAAAGGAAAAGTAGCTCAAAAAGTACTTAAGTACTTGAGTAAGTGTACTTAGTGTCTCTACACCACTGGAACACACGCGCATGCAGTCCAAATATTTGACCTACACAGAGCCAACGTGTGAAGACACGGCCGATCAGCAGCACTGACTGAGATATCTAATACACTTAAATCACTCTTACCCATCTCTGATGCCGTTTAAGTTTAGGGTTACAAGGTTGCAAACTTGATAATAAAAAATTATATTTACCTCAGGAGCCGTGCGTGCGCGCGTGACAGCTCTGTATGAAGACACAGTGTCCTATGTCAGCGCAATCCCTTGCAAGCACGTTGCTAACTGTCCCCCACACAGTCCCCCCTCCCTGCCTTCAGCACCCTCACAAGGGTCACACACACAGGTGAGGACTAGGAAAATTGTCTTCACAATGTTTATTAAAAAGTAAAGTCAACGGCATGCACGCTCACACACACACACACACACACACACGCAAGCTTATTCCAGATGGGGAAGACATGTGTCCCACAGACACACTCGGAACACTCTGATCCAATGGAGATCATGTGACACTGCTAACGCCAGCCTGTGTAATAGAGTCCACCACATCTACGATACATTACCGATTATACCAAAAATACTAAACGTACATTACTATTACAGTACTACTACTGCTTGCCACTACTACTTGCTACTAGTACTACTGCTAGTAGGCCTACTAATACTGCCACTGTTGTGATAGTGTCTGTGGCTTGACAACTGAATACTTGGAGCTGTCAGTCAAACTGTGGAGGAGAACATGGAGGGGAAAAAAGGTCAGGATCAGGTCATTATCACCTAAGAGGGATAAACACCCATCAGTTTCTCACTCTCTTTCTCTTCTTTCTTCACCTCCCATTTTCTACCCGTTTACTGCCAACCTCTTCCTCCATTAGCTTCTTTCTCTCTCTTACCCTCTCCCCTTGTCTCTCCTTCTCTGCCCCCCCTTCCCCTCTCCTCTCCTCTCCCTCTCTCTGTCCTGTCTGGTGAATAGTGATCATGTCTGGCGTTTTCATCGGCTCTTTGCACTTCTCCCCTCTATTAAGATTGATGGGCTGCTCCGCTATAAATGACCATGCTAAGTCTAGTCAGGGCAAAGGGCTGCACACACACACACACACACACACACATGCACGCACGCACGAAGGAACGCATGCACGCACGCACGCACTCACTCACACAAGCCTGGCTCTCACCTCTCACACCAGATCCATGGCTCTGAGAGCTGGCGAGAACTTCTGGGAACTCAGATTATGGCTCTGGTAATCAGCATACTGCTGATCAGTAGTCAGTGTCTCTCTCATATGTTTGGCACGTACAAAATAAACATTCATTTAACTCGGGAGGTGCATTAAAATGTGATAAAATACTTGGGAAATACTTCAATCTCTTGCATTTACAGCAGACACGACATTTTCACTTGAAGCGATGTTTGTCACCGCCGCTTATAGGGATTTGAATGGCTGTTGCTCTAATAGACTACCGAAGTCCTGACGTCACTCGTTCATCCCCTGGGTCACTCAAGTTTTTCTCTATGGAAAATAACATTGAGTCATCTTAGACGCGTCTCATATAAGAATTGTGGTCCAAAAAATAAACAAAATGCCCCGGCGTTATTGTCAGGGAGGTGGCTCTATCGTTTACGATAGTCAGTCACTCATATTTGATACGGTCTGTTTCTGGTGGAAAATGTAATTAATTTGGCGGCGGTAACATTAACGATTTCTCTGTCAGTTGATGCTTCATATCCATATGAGTCTAGCCGCCGGGCTCATTTGTTGATTCTTTAAACACAGTTCTTATATGACACGATATTAAACACGTCTATGGGAATTCAGAATGGGGGGAAAAGAAACGTGACCCAGGTAGGATGCGTAAATTACGCCAGACTTCGGTGCTCTATTCGCTGGAACATTTTGACAAATCTTATGTCGTCCTGTGACAGTTGTCAATGTCACGTGTTTTACCTTGACGTAATATTGAATCGTCTCTCTCAAAAAAATGCATTGTCTAGAGTGAATTCATCTGTCGGCACACTGCCCTAAACATGTAGTGTTTAGGGAAGTGGACTAAGAAAGGGGAGGAGCCATACCGAGTTCCTGTTTCTACCCAAACCAATGTGTGGTGCCCCCAAAGGCACCACTTTTGTACCAAATGAGTTCCCAGATTGAGAGTGAATAGACCTTGATGCCCTTTTACATTTAAAAAAAAAAAAACGTTAAAACGTAATACTACATTCTTGAAATAAAGACCCACTCAAAGTAGGCAACCATTTAATTTAAAACACTACCAAGGCAACTGTGAATAACGGTACTGTATAACCACATGCAGCCTAGCGTCACTATTCTGGGGGGGGGGGTCTCACGACACGTCACAATGCAGCACGTAGTGAGCTTGTGAATCGGATAAGTTTGTCGAAGGTATTTTGTGGTAAAATGAAAACAAAAGGGGGCCTAGTATAGAGCCCTTTGGGACTCCGGTCAACCATAGGGTTTGAGTGGTTAAATGTTGGCCCTTTGGGGTTATGAGGGGTTGGCACCATTATATTACATGGTGAAGGAAGTGATAGGCACTCGCAAGAATTGTGCAGAGCCTCTCCTTTCATTTTGGCTCGACATTTAGTCGGTCAGACATTCCTGGTGTCTCCATGAACAGCAAAGCATACTATACTGTACTGTTTTACAACTAAACTATCTAGAGCAGGGGTCCTCAGCGTTTTTCAGGCCAAGGACCCCTTAGCTGAGAGAGAGTAAAGCTAGATCGGCTATTTTCAGCAAATGTTCCCCCATAGGGATGCTATGGTTCAAGTGATGTTCAAGTGATGATCTAGAGTGTACTTGAATGGATGTTTCTTTTTTGATCTTCTCTTATCTCTTCTGGGGGGGGGGGGGGTCCCTGTCACAAAACATTTTGAGATGGGGGTCCGCGGCCAAACACATCAATGTGGGGGTCCTTGACATGAAAACATTTGAGAACCGCTCCGTTGGACCCCCCCCCCCCCCCCCGCAAGACGGAGGCACCATGGAGGAATCCAACCCCAGTCTCCACGGTGGTGTGCAGGTACCAGGCGCCCCCTCTTTGTTGACATGGAAAGATTATAGGAAAATATTGTGTCATAATCGTTTCTCAACACACACCGCCCCCCCCCCTCTCCCATAGATCAGAGTTCATGGGGGTGTCTAATACAAGCTCTGAGAAACATGCCCCGCAGAGCGTGCCATAAATCAGCTTGGCGGGGGGGGAAAGGGGGGGTTCGATGACAAAGATTAAACGGCTGCAAAGGACACCGTGATCCTCGGGATTCTTGCAACTGTCATCAAATACCCACTAGGCCATTAACAGGTCACGCAGGCCAAAGCTGAGCTGTGCTGAGCCTGGAACACCATCAGCAGCATGCAGCACTCCCCCCCCAATCCCCCTCCCTCCCACTGCAGTTGCACTGGTCTCACATCCTCCCCTCCCCTCGTCAACCACCCTCACCCTCCTTTGGACACAGGTGCACTTTGTGGGACAGCAAAGTAGGGGATAGAAGAGCCTATAGCTCTGTACTAGTTAGAAGGGAGTCCTTGTCAAGTGCAATGAGTCCGCACCACACCGCTCTGTTCCATGACAGAGTAGTGTGAACGGTTATTGTTTGTGTTTCCATTAGCAGTAGACCTGGAATCACCAGTATGAAGTCCCTTCAAAAAACCTACAGTGAAGATGTCACTTTAATTTTAGTCATAAGAAGACAGCATGTTACTAATAACGACATTGGTTGACAGTCAGTAAACTGTAATCTGAATGGCAGCAGATCATACCAGACCATTTTCCTCAAACCTGGGTTTTTGTAATGACAAAAGTAGCTTCCGCGAAGAGACATTCCCCATGACATAGCCGCTACCGATCGAAATGAAATAGGCCTGTGCCATGACCAAATCCCTAGTTTCAAATCATAATGGAGGTGCTTTGTTGAGTGCCGATCCACGTGTGTATTTCAAACACAATGGTTTGTCTGGCAAGAATCTGAGCTACAGTATAACGTAGTGGTGTGTTCTACCGTGTTGCGCTATATACCTAGTGTGACCTGCAGAAAATGTTCGTAGCATATCTGATACGCAGGAGGAGGGGCTGGGGACAGCAAGAATGTAAACTTCAGTTCAAATAGCCTTATTCATGTGATAATGTGCTGTCTGAGGTGAAGTGTGACTATTGTCTTGAGGTGATAATGACCGCTGGCCGTTGAAGTTTCGAAGTAATTCACACATTAACTAATAACTACTTAACAATAGAGTGGTTATTTCATTCGCCGACCACGCGCGTGCGCGCCCGTGCGCGTGGGAGGGAATAATTATAGTATGCCCTCCGAAAAAACCTAGAACACACCACTGGTACAACCTATAATCGACCATTATGATAACATACAATTGAGTGTCAATACTGTCAGTGACAGCAATGCATAGTAGACTTATGCAAATCTATGAATAGTTATGGATTTGGAAATGTATTGTCTCTGCTGTGTATCAATAGTTAATACTCAGACATGCATTTGGAGCAGCATTTTGTGTTGGATCTCACATCATTAGTGTTTTCCCACCTCAGGGCCTAAGACCAGTGATAATCATTAAGTCCTCCCACAGGCACACTTGGGCTACAAAGCATGCCGAAAATTCAGTTCTGGGAACGGTTTAACTCCTTGAACCCTAGTGTCCCTATTCTGGGCATGTAGTTAACGTTCTGCAAAAATAGCAGATCTACAAGTTGTAACACAACGCATTCTGAGTTTGACGATTTGGCTATTTGTGGCAAAGAGATTTGGTGAAGAGGGAAAAGAGGAGGGGACCAAGAATAGACCCCTCGAGGTCCCAGGTCAACAAAGTATTTAGGGTTAAATGGTTTAACCGTTCTGCCCCAAACAGTACCATACTTTGCACAAATGGAAATGCAATTGGAACGGTTATTAACCATTCTCAGAACCTTTGTGCCGTGGAAAAGCCCTAAAACTAGCCTGCTGCCCCACTGACAAATAATGCGATAATGGAAGTCAATGGAGCTTGGATCCGTCTGAAAGCGTGTCCAATTTTGGGGATGACTAATGTCATCCATATGATGTCATTAAATTGCCAGAACAAATATTGCATGCGCCCTTATTGTACTTTTGCCTACAAGACAAAGTCTTGCTACAAATGGAATCATGCAAAGCTCAGGAAAATAGATGCATAAAGAAAACAAAAGGCTCGCATGACAGAAACAACAGAAGCTGCAGACTTTCGCCACGTGAAGTCTGAGATCCACATGGGAGCCACACCGTTGCTAGACCCTGTCTTGTTTTTACTACTCGTTGTGAGTTTTATTTCAATCCATGTTAAGTCCTTAGCCCCTCCAAGGGAAAACATTGATGCACTTGAGAATGATATCAGAGCTGGCATGAGATCCCAGATCATAATATAATTATTATGCTTCATTGAACGCCAATTGTGAGATCACCACAAAATTCCTGATCATCAGAACTCTTTTTGAGTGCAGAGTGAGCAGCGAGTCCCTTGTTTATCTCGCCTCTTTGAGATAAACAGCTGGAACGTTGCAGAGGGAGGCAGGCAGCGCACGGTGCGCACACACTTTGTGTGCTTCAGTGGTTTTAAATCTCCGGCCAGCCAGGCGGAGCGAGGCGTGCCGGCGGTGAGCAGCTTCCAACAGAAACCTTAAAACTCTGACCATCCCTTCAACGAAAGATCAGTTTGTCCACACACGCCTATTTGTAATTCTAACATTCTGGTCATCGAACACGAATAGACCTCTCTTTGTCCCTTACGGTCGACTGTGTCTCTGCCAAGTCTCATTCTAAGCTCCAGGGAACTTTCCTGTCCCCGCTCGCTGTCCATGACCTCACCTGTGGACTTCCCCCGGTCTGTATGCTCGGTCACGTGCGACAAGCCGCAAGTCCCCCTCTCAGCGCACCGGGCATTGCCAGGCCACATGCTAATGCTAGCTTCAATCACACAGGACACTAAAACCACAAAACCGGCCTGTATGGAAATGCTAACTGTGTTGAATACGTTTAGCATAGCCAAATGTCCTGAGGCGCTGAAAGGGAAAACTGTGTAGAGGAAAGATATGGTAAATAGGATTATTTCACCCTGGCCAAGACTCCCTTTTTGAGCCTGCCAGCGGCCATCATATGCGGGGAAACATTTCAGGGAGGCAATTTAGATTGGCAATTTTTCCAGTGATTATAGTGATTATGTTATTGCACTGATGTGAATACTGTATGTTGATGTAAAGTCTTTTGTCATGTTTATTTTGTTTTACATCTTACCATATTATTTTTTACACATTTAACTATTTTAAACGTGATATATGAAAAAAATATATATATTAAGTCCCATTTGCCAAATTCTATTATATATCTTGGAAACTTGTTGGTATAAGATGGTATAAGATAATTTATTAGACTGAAGATGGTCTTGGTGTTATGTTGTGTATAATTAAGTGGCTAAATTAAAAAGGATGCTGTTGTATAAACTGAGTATGGCTGGAAAGGTTAAAGCAGTGTAAAGTGCAAAGTGACAGGGACTTAATTGACACTCTGGATTTTGCAGTGAGGGGATGAGTTGTAGGATTATAAATGAACCCATTTCACATAGCGCCGTTGATGGTGTGTGTGCGTGTGTGCGTCCTTGCATGTGTGCGTGCACGCACTTAGACAACTTTGCAGAAACAGTGCCTTATGTGGTCCTTGCATGCTGAAAGCTATGGTTTTAGTGCGTGTGTGTGTGTGTGTGTGTGTGTTTGTGTGCGTGTGCGTGTGCGTGTGCGTGTGCATGTGCGCGTGCGTGCGTGCGTGCGTGCGTGCGTGCGTGCGTGCGTGCGTGCGTGCGTGCGTGCGTGCGTGCGTGCGTGCGTGCGTGCGTGCGTGCGTGCGTGCGTGCGTGCGTGCGTGCGTGCGTGCGTGCGTGCGTGCATGCGTGCGCGCACACACACAGACTAATGATCTCACTCATTAGTCTTTAATTTCACTGGGCATACATATACAGTGTCAGAAGATGATGCTTTGGCAGCACTTCTAAGTGTGTATTTATGTGTGACTAATGTTAACAGTAAGCCCAAGCAATCTACTTAGGATAATAATAGACATTAGATATATATACAAGACATGTGTAGCGTTTTGTAACCAATATTGCTATGAAAGAAAATGTGTTGCGATGACACATTGTAACACTGTTACAAATAGAATCCCTCCCTAATGATGTGAGTTCACTTGTGGGTTTTCATTTGATCTACACACGCACTTACTCACTCACACACAAACACTTTTCCCTTCTCTTTTTGCCTCCCTCTTCTTGTCCTCCTCTCCTCCCTTCCCCTCCTCTCCCCTCCCCTCCCCTCCCCTCCTCTCCTCTCCTCTCCTCCCTCCCAGGCGTATAGCGTGACAAATCTGTCACCTCGGCACCTGGTCACACGCAAGTGTTAATGTGCCCACTTCAGCTGGGAAAGCCATGAACCACTGACACCATGCAGGAGTGTGTGTGTGTGTGTGTGTGTGTGTGTGTGTGTGTGTGTGTGTGTGTGTGTGTGTGTGTGTGTGTGTGTGTGTGTGTTTTTTGAGAGACTGTCATTATGGTTTCATAAGCACCGATAATTTCACATTTGCAGCTTATTATGTGTAGGCAGGTGGCAACATTGATTGCACGTGCGTACATGTGTGTGTGAATGCGTATGCACCTGCTTTTCTGTGTGTGTGTGTGTGTGTGTGTGTTTGTGTGTGTGTGTGTGTGTGTGCGTGTGTGCGCGCTCGCGTGCCTGTATCCGTATAGTATATTGGTATACCATGCAGGGGTCCTGTCACTTGTCACTCAGAAACAGCAAGCCAATCATTCCTGTGTTCTAAAATAACCATCCCCCCCCAACCTCCCACCCCCCCATCCAGTCACACATGCTGTCCTCTCGTCAAAGGTCCTCACCTTCAGAATGACAGCGCTGGGCTGGCCACCGGGGCCAGACAGCACAACGACAACCGTGAATGGGAGTGAATGGGTCACAGT
Source organism: Gymnoscopelus braueri (assembly GCF_963280865.1). Lineage (NCBI taxonomy): Eukaryota > Metazoa > Chordata > Actinopteri > Myctophiformes > Myctophidae > Gymnoscopelus > Gymnoscopelus braueri. Next base: position 35,284,310 of record NC_137616.1, on the reverse strand, counting down.
CATGGGAGTGAGACTGGAGTGAGTCAGAGTGAGAGTCTCAAACCGTGTTTACACTACAATACCAGTTTATTGGCGCCTACGTGGCCTACGTAATTAACATAAACTGCCAGCATAGGGAAAAGCAGTGGAGGGGTTGTTTTCTTCACCGTCATGCAGGGTACTTAACACGCGAGAGGAGACTATAAGCATGCGAGAGGAGGCATTTGGGGATGAGACAGTAATGTATATGGAGGCGAAGAGAAACAAATATGCATCTGCAAGGCTGGCAGACAGCTAAGTTAACTGTAATCCGTCTGTGTCCCACTTCTCTCTCTCGCTCCCTACTCACCACAGCACAACACTGCTAGTATAACTCGCATCCTAGTTGGACTCTTCTTCTCCGTTCATGTAAACAATATATTGAACCCAACAGATGCATCGGGTTGCCGGAGATCGGCTCACTGTCTTGCCGTCTCTCTCACACACAGTTGGAAGAAAGGTTGCCTGAGCGTCTCTGAGCAACTAAACACAACCAGATGGCAATTCATTAATGGAGAGAGATAGTACACACTTTGTCCACTGTGTCTGTCGCCAGAAACGGCAAAATCTCTGTGAAATGATGTCAAACCACGTCGGAGGTTGTAAACAAACAGAGAGGCTCTGTGTAAAAAAGAAAATACCATTCCAGCAGTGATATGGTGCAGTGATCTAAGCGCAGAGCGGAGCCAAGTGCCCCACATTAAACAGTTCATGGCAAGATTGTTTTTATGAAGCATTTTGTTGATACAGTAGAACAACAGTTTTAACAGAATTAACGTCTCTTTTAAGCACCGTCATGACTCTCAAGATGGTACCGGTATAGTGACACTGCGTTCACACTTACGTGCTGTGACAACAATGCAGGTATTCTAACTAGGTAGCGTGATGTTATATTGCCGGCAAGGAAATCGTCACTGAATGCTGGCATTCAAAATTGCCGCATGTTCACACATGGCACCACAATTAAATAATCAGTAAAATAGCAGCATTTCAAGCAAGTGTGAACAGTTTTTCATTCACTGGGGGAATAAAGAACAACAGCTCAAATAAATATGTTTGGGGTATTTTACCCCTAAAAAGGGGGTAAGGACTTTAAGACTTTTGATTGTTGGAATTTGATAATAGTGTTTACATTTCAATAAACAGAGTATCGCCTTAACCTGGATAAGATCGGCACATTATTGTGCATGTAAACACATATTGGAATTGCAGGACCAGCTAAAAACTCCTTAGTGCAACTGCTATATTCTCAATTATTTGTATTTGCCAGTGCATATGGTTTCAATTTCAACTTGGGGACAGTGAGAGGGGAAATATTTTACTTTAAATTTGGAACCAGGGCCTTTATAGTGCATTGACTTGTTTAGCTCTTTGTTTCTATTTTTAAAATAATTGGACATAATAAATGTTTCAGAAAGAGCACACTGTAAATGGCAACAGCATTTGGGGAAATCGGCTACAGAGCCACGCCGTGGGGGGTCATATCTGGGAGAATCTCTGTGAACTTTGAGACTCGCCTGGTTGAGGTCACATAGTCGCTGACAACTCAACCACCTGTTGCCACATACACACACAAATACACACAGGCACATGTTCATGCACAGATGCACAGACACTCATGCACGCACGGCCGAATTCACCACACACCCTGTCTTGTGGGACTTGGTCAATTGCAACAGGCTTGTAGGTATTAACTTACATGGCTATTACACAATGCCTGTGTGTGTGTGTGTGTGTGTGTGTGTGTGTGTGTGTGTGTGTGTGTGTGCGTGTGCGTGTGTGTGTGTGTGTATATTTGTCTTAGTGGTTGTCTTTACATTTGTCCCTGTCTCTTGTGATATGTTTCACTTCTCAGGCATCTAAAGCTTGTGGGCAGTCAAGCCCCAACTGTTGACTGCTTTATTACGTGCGCGAGCGTGCTCACACACACAACTTTAAAGCACCAATATAGATACTGTGACCACACATACTAGATACGTACACAGTAAAATCCTTAGGGGTCCATTTTCACACCCTCAGAATTAAATTAACGGTCTGGATTTTACACTGTACACTTGAGCTCAACCCAAAATCCAACCATGTCAGACAGGAAAAGTCATATTTCCTTCTCCCTCTCTCTCTCTCTCACTCACTCACTCACTCACACACACACACGCGCGCGTGCACACATGCACACGCACGCACACACACTGCATAAACACCCATAAGCCTTCTCATCAAGAAAAACCTCTTGAAACCGTGAGTTAGTTGTATATAGTCATTGTGACTTGAATAGATATATTTTATTTGGCTCAAAAAAACAAAACAAAAAAGTCACGGAACATGTTATTTTCCAAGGGCCAGCAGGTGTACTTACATCGCGTGTGTTTGCAAAAGGAAAAGCGTTTCCGTCGAGTTTCAGGATCGCCAGTTTGCGTACCTCACCCGGTCTAATGAGCAGAAGCAGGTGCATTTTTTTTTAAGTGCGAAGGGGTCACACAGACCTTTATATACACTAACCCCACCACCCACCCATCCCCACCCCCACCCACTGCCTCAATATCTTTCCCTGCTACGTACAGAGTCCTTACAGGCAGCTCCAGTATTATGTCAGATTTGCGTGTCGAAAGATGCATTTTCACCAACAACACCACACGTCATGGGTGAAAGTCGATCAAGTAGAAAGGTCTTCCCAGACCACAGACAGCGTGTAGATCGGCCAATCATTTAGATTATGAATCGCAGTATTGTTCTTCAGTGAAGGCCGTTGCCTCTGCATTTGACACGGCTGTGCTGACACGTGTATGTTTTAAGTGTTGTACTCTCATGATGTCTCTCTTGAGTGTCGGGTCTTTGAAGCCTGCTAATCCAGAGTGGTTAAGTCCCACTTGTGGCAGACATTAACCACATGAACTCTATATACTTACGGTAGTTGACCGGGGTCCCATAGGGCTCTATACTAGGTCCACTACTATTTCCCTCTCCACCAAATCCATTCGGCGGAAAATAGCCGATCTACAAGCTTGCAACGCGATGTGTGTTGAGCTTCTAGATCTGCTATTTTTGCCAAATATTTGGCACAGAATAGGGACGCTATAGGGTTCGTCTGGGCTCTAGCTACAACACAGGTCTGTTTTCTCACACATGGAGTTGCATAATACAGTTGCCACCAGGCACATTATAAGAACAATTTAAAGTGAATTAACAAGGAAGAATCGGCTCAAACTCAGAGTCCAGACTTCCCATCCAACATGGGCAAGATCTCATCTCACATTATGGAAGCAGTGGACAACTGTTGTTTTTGACTGTAATTGTTCAAAAGAAACTGCTTGAAGGGGGCAGAGGAGGGTTGCGGCTGAAGTGCTTGCTTTGTAAGTCTGGGCCAGCCCCGGTTTCTGCCCAGTGTTTCTTGGCCTCTGTTCGTGTGATCAGATTCGTGCTTTTATTCCAGTTCAGTCTCCGGGTTATAATGTTTGGACTCCAAAGCCACAGTTTTCCTCCCTGGGCTACCGCTGCAGTTGCCTCGCAAAGCCCTGACACACTTTAGTCCCACAGAACATGAACAAAAAAGAACTTGGTGAAAAATAAAAAGAAACAGGTCTCTTTAATGAGAGCTCCACGACAAGCTCACCGTGCTCACAGAAACAATGGCTCAAGTTTGTCGTTCTTCTTTCTCGTGTGCAAGATGGCTCCTTCCCCGGTGGATGATTCGCTCTTGCTGTGATAAGTTCTGAACCAAAGTCGTACCGTTTTCCAGGACGGAAATATGTTTCCCACAAAAACAACAACAACCCCCTGCGGTCAGGTGGTCAAGTTCAGCCCATATGGGCCGTGACTTGTGAAGCTCCGCCTCCTGGCTGACCGCTGGCCAATCCCAAAGTCCGAGTGTCAAATAGGAAGCCTTGCTGGCCTCCGCTTAGCATGCCCAGGCTGTCCGATAGCGTCCCGCTGGGGGAGGAGCCGAGGAAGGGGCTCTGGTGATTGGCGGCGGCGGCAGCCATTTTGTCAGGGCTGGCGGCGAGACGGGGCGATGGAGGAAATGTGTAACCATAGAGACCGTAGGGGGGCGTATGGAGGCGTAGTCCACCGTAACCCTGAGAGGAAGGGTTCGGTAGGTAGCCTAGCTGAGAGGCAGGGAGGGGCAGGGAGCAAAATCCTTCGCCCTCATAGCCTGAGGGACCTCTGTGAGAGGGGAAAGGCTCTGGGGCGTTGCTATAGCGATGGAGAGGGTGCGCTGGTCGGGAACAGGTGTAGTCGGGCGGACTGAGGGGACACACCTGGAAATGGGACGAGCAGGGAGACGAGGAGAGCAGGTGAGATGATGCCCCAAGACCTCCATGGACTCCAGGGATTCCTGCAGAAGAACACAGAGAGGGAAGAACCGGGAAGTTAATTTAGCTTCTTCCAAGGTTCAAATATTGTTCATGAGATAAGAAGGGGGAGGGGGGGTCGTTAGACCTTCTGGATTCAAACCCAGAATGGCATGAAGATGTGCTATGTTTATTTACAATCTGTACCTTGTTTGCCCATGCCAGGGATGTCCTCGAATGTGAGCGTTCGCAGAGATGGCCGCCAGAATGCATATGACTCCACCAGAGCCTCAAGACCCATCCTGTAAGCCACATAAACACACACACACACACACACACACACACACACACGCACACGCACACACAAAGAGGGTCAGAATTACACCCGATAAAGCAGCATGTCTGATGTCATACTCTATGATTCAGAATGACAAATATGACCACAAATTCTTTGGTCAGCGATACAGTCAACGCCCACTCACATCCCAGCATGCCTCACTGCGGCAGACATTACGCCCTCTCCCGCCCTCTCCTATCCCAGCATGCCTCACTGCGGCAGACATTACAACCAGCCACCTGGAGGCCATCTTAGCCGCCCGCGGGGCCTCTCTCTCCTTCTCTCTCTCTCTCTCTCTCTCTCTCTCTCTCTCACCGTCTCCATGGAGACCGCAGGTAATGAGGGGCATAAACGCTGCGCCGCCATTGGCCGCTGCCAGCCGGGTGCTCCGAGGTAATTGCTTTCACACGGGCTTTTACAGGCGAATCAGGACGAAGGCGCAGGAAGCCGCAGCAAGGATTTATGAGGTGGGGCTCCCACCCCCACCCGCCTCCTCCCCTCCACATCCACCTCTCCCTCTTCCCCAGGTGGGGTGGGGGGGGGGGGCTGCGGCTGGGGTAATGCGAGCGCTCTGTTACCCCTCGTTAGCGTGAGGATAAAAGTCCTCCCCCCCCGCGGGGTCGTAGCCGCGGCGATAATTTAGACAAGCTGCCCCGGAGTGGCCCTGTGCGTTCCGAAGCAGCCTATCAGAGCAGGAGTTTATTTAGCAAACTGCTTAACTCTTCCTGTAATATTTAAGGGGGAGGTGTTTTTTTCTCTCTGCCTTCCTGAGTTTAACTTTTATAGGGTCAGCTGTCAGGGTCTCCCGGTTATCCAGGTTGCTGTGTACTCTGCCTTCTCCTCCCTGTTGGATTTTCACTCTTTCACATATACATGCATACCCCCCCCCCCTCTCTCTCTCTCTCTCTATTTCTCTTTCTCCCCCTTGTCTCTCTCTCTCCTCCTCTCTAATGATTTCTGCTGAGGGCCCCAGGGGGAATGGCTGTTTGGAGACTGTTTTCTTTTTTCTCTTCTTTTTTTTTTTTACTGCCGTGTTGTTTTAATGCTGTTTATATATATGTTTATAAATGTGTTTATATAGATTTTCTTCAGGACACTCTCCACTTTTATTATTCTGCCGTTGATGTTTATGTTCTCTTGGCGCGGCTGGAATCTGACGCTCCATTTGGCTTTCGGGGGGCTGAGGTTACATTTTTCCCTCTCAAACGTTCTGCCCGTTAACTGTGTAACTCTGTAAATTAGTGCCCTGAAAACTTAGCACGCACTCAATGCATCGGTGATTAATGTTGTAAAATGTTTATAATTATGTACTGCGACCGTTCGATCGCTGGAATTAACTGTTTTTTTTTTTTTCCTCCGTCAAAAACGGATTTATTTAATGGTCTGCTGTTGCGCACTTTCCAAGTAAAGAAAAAACAGATACATAATAACTTTGCTCCCTATAAAAGACGATTGAAATAGCTGTGACAAGAACCGCAAACAAACCCTAATGTAACGCAGTCCTGCGTCTCACATTTCCTCTAATACGCCAGATAATGTGAAAATCTCTGTGATGGAAATCAACTCACCGGTTTCTGCCCGAGTCTCTGAACCCTTTGGCGAAGGGGTTTCTGTCGATCTTCAACCTTGTGATCTGGAAGGGGAAAAAAATACAGAACGAGACCCCTGTTAATTCCAAACATTCATACATTACACAGTCCATGATAATGGGAGTTTATTTTACATAGAGTGAAATATTTTTCCAACCAAAATGGATTTATTTGCATTGTCTCTAATCTTTTGACCAGGTCTAGCCACTGGTATTATGAGTTTATAAGCCAATATTATTTAAGTATGTTTTCCCAGCCTTAAAGTATGTGCGTCTGTGTATGTGCATCCACGCACACATTTGTGTATATTTATAAGCATGAATACAGGTGTGTGTATGAAAATATATGAAAAATATTATGTTAGCGCACATGTTTGTGTGCAAGCGTGTGTGTGTGTGTGTGTGTGTGTGTGTGTGTGTGTGTGTGTGTGTGTGTGTGTGTGTGTGTGTGTGTGTGTGTGTGTGTGTGTGTGTGATATTGTGATCTGAGACTAGATATCGTTAGGGATTTTGTTTATTGTAATATCGAGATATGGCAAAAGTGTTATGTTTTCCTGGTTTCAATCACTTAAGCCTTATTTTGTACTTTCACAATTTGTCAAAAATAGCTAAAATAGCCGATATACAAACTCACAACGCATCACAAGCTTGTAGATCATCAATTTTAGCTATTTTTTACAATTTTTTAATGTAAAAGAAAGAAATATTATCTTCACAATATATTCAAAAATAGCATGTGTGCGTGGTGTGTGTGTGCAGTGTGTGCAGTGTGTGCGTGTGTGCGTGCGTGCGTGCGTGCGTGTGTGCGTGCGTGCGTGCGTGCGTGCGTGCGTGCGTGCGTGCGTGCGTGCGTGCGTGCGTGCGTGTGTGCGTGCGTCTTGCGAGCACATTTGTCAGTGGGTTTGCTCAGGTTGTGGGTGGTGTGTACTGCCCAATTCTGTGACCCGTATCCAGAGAAACTTTATAGGCACCACCACTATGCGCTTACATCAGCCATCATTTGCTGTCGGTCAGCCAACACTGCCAATATCCTTCTTTGAAGTGCACACTGGCCTGAAACCAGCTAAACCAGTACCCTGCCCTCATATAGTGTAGCAAATTCAAAAGGAAGAGATTTGCTTTGAGAGGAGTAAAAGCCATAAGTCATCTAAAGTTGAATTTGTCAAAATGAGACCTAAAAAATACAGCTGAGTGCAGTGTACCCTTTAATTAAAATAAAGTAATGTATGCATCTTGCCATATCAGACATTTTGTAATCCAGGTCAAAATATTAATGCATTAGTCGGTTGTTGTTTTACAGTAAATTATCATAGTACATTTTCTATCATATTTTAGTGCTAAATATTTTATACCCTACATTCCATAGGTGCATATATATATATATATATATATATATATATATATATATATATCCAGCATTATAGGACAGGTCAAACTAGTTGACTAGACAGAAATCATTTTTCTGTTTTTCTTTTCTATTTTTTTTCATATTTCACTCCTGAACAAAATGTCCAAGGAGTTTTTCTCAGGATAATCCGTCAAACAGTCCCTTAGAAACAACTCTCATCTCCCTGAACCTAAAGCCTGAAATCTTCAGTTGTTAATTTAACTCTGTGAAGACCTACCAGGTCCATTTTTACACTCTCAAATTTAGCCTAAACTGACTCATTTAGGAAAAAAACTAAAACAAAAGTACTTTTTGACCAAATTGTCCTGTTTAATTTTCAGAGCAGAATTCTCACTCATCATGTGTTTTTTACACTAACATAACAATACAGACATTTTTGAATAGATTTAGCGGTCATCCTCAGTTGAGCAGTGCACTAAGTTAATTTATCCATTTGTAACTCTGAGTTACATTTGTACACTCTCTGAGTTAACCCTCATCTCTGTCATTTTAGATTTCTTTGGCTATTCAAAAATAGCAGATATAGCGCTATGAGCTTGTAGATCTGCAATTTTTTTTTATCGTGAAGATTTGTGCAAATCTTTGAATATATATTCAAGTGAACATTTGTAAAATAGTTTGTTCCAGGGACGTCCCAGAAACACAGATTTGAGTTACAGAAGAAAAAAAATAATAGCAGATCTAAAAGCTCATAGTGCGGCACTCGCATGCTATGAGCTTTCTATATCTGCTATTTTTGAATAGCCAAAGAAATCTAAATTTCCCAGATTGAATGGGTTAAATTAACTGTGTACCACTAGTCTGGAAGGAAAGAATCCCTGTAGATAAATTTAGAGTCGGTAGTCTATGGAGAACATCACACACACACAAGCAGGGTACATACTGTAGCAAACATTCCAGCTTGTACGTGTGGTATTCTAATGGATAATAGCCGGGCCTGCAGGTATAGGCAACTTATATATCGTCTCTGTCGGGTGGAAACCTCATATGTCCAAAACCGTTACTTTTCAGGATTCAAATTCAAAAACAGCTAAAGTAGCAGATCTACAAGCTCAAAACGCGTTGCTTCTCGCGGCGTTTCGAGTTTGCAGATCTGCTACTTTTGATGCTTTTGTGTGTGTAGTATGATCAAGTAGGGTATTAAAGAGATAGTTCATCCAATAGGAGACACACAGGAGACTCTTTGTGTCTCCTTCCGGAGCCGCTGCCGGTCATCAAATTATTGGCTTAGGAATGCGACAATAACCAAAAAATATCTATGAATTCAAGTTTCCTTGGGGTGACTAATCGATAGGAAAAAAAGATAAGAGGTTTCTTCCCCGACAGCAAAGATATTTTGTTGAGTTGTAATTGAACGTTGTTGCACTGGCAATAAAGTCGGTTGCTAAACGGAGTAAAGGTGATGAGCTTTTGGGGGCTATAACCAGGGCGGTGCTAACGGTACCTGTTGGTTCTGGTACGCGGTGACGGTGGTGAACACCGTCTCGGGGAAGGAGGTGGTCTTGGTCCCTTCCCCCAGCGGGACCGCCCTAACCGGGGACAGCTCCTCTCCGCACTCCTTGCGGATGACGTGAACCCGCGGCTGGTACTTATGCATGGAGTGTAGGATGATCTGTAAAATAGGGAGGAAGGAGGATATGTAGTCCATTATTAATCCTACAGGGACATTCGGTCGTCGTAGCGGCACTGCATTAACCCATTCGATCCGGAAACGCATCTGTGTCATTTTAGATTTCTTTGGCTATTCAAAAATAGCAGATCTACAAGCTTTGTCTGCTATTTTTGAAAAATCTTGAAATCTGGAACAAAATATTTTACAAATGTTCGCTTAAAAATATATATATATTCAAAGATTTGCACAAAGATTTTTCAAAAATAGCAGATCTACAAGTTCGTAGCGCGGCACTCTGTGCTGAGCTTGTAGATCTGCTATTTTTTAATAGCCGAAGAAATCTTAAAATGACAGATGCTTTCCCAGTCTTAATGGAATAAGGACAGAGAAATAGTAACACTAGAAACAACAAGGCGGCCATAGCTGAATGGGTCAGAGAGGCTATACATGGGAAACAGAGGGTCCCAGGTTCGATTGCAGGCCCCCGACAATGTGTCGAGGTGTCCCTGAGCAAGACACTTAACCCCCGATCAGCTGGGTGAAGCTGAAAACTGAATTTACCCCACGGGATTAATAAGGTCTAATTAATTATTAACAAACAAAAAGGGTAACAACATAATATAAAAAAACGAATAAAGACATGAAGATGACTTCATTCGACCTGGCGTCTGCACCTGGACTGGTCATGTGTGAATAGTGTATGAGCCATCAATAGGTGGACATGGAGACAAAGTAATGTTTGCAGTCAATAATGGCATAAATAGACTTTAAGACCTATGGGACTGACATGGCCGTCTACACGACTAACCTAAATAAATATGTTCAATCTGTCACAGTAAAAGGGAATATAATAGTTATGTATACAATAATATACAGTAGGATAGCCTATATAATTAGCAGTAAAGTAAATCAGAAGTCATATAAATGTGGAGGGCACTACACATACTGTAGAAACATTTCTCCAAACACGCACAGTGAAATCCTTAGTGTTCATTTAATGCTGAGAGTGTTAATGAACCCATAGGATTTAGTTGTGCACTTGTTGGAAAGCATAAATGCAAGCATGCAAGTACATAGATACATAGATTAATATATACACAATGCACACATCCAATACTGTAAGCTCAAAATAGATGTCTTTGGCAGAACCCATTGGTGCAAACAAGACTTTACATATTTTACGTGATTAAAATTAATGCAAGAATAATAAATAAATAAAGGAATCCTCTGGAATTTACAAAAGCTGATCAAGTAATGAGATGGTTCACAAGTTAATGAGATGGTTCACAGATTTCAAGGGAATATATTCTTCAGCATGTCTCATGAATTCAACTTGACATACATATTTGCTCAACTCAGTGATGCATATTTTATTTTTTGTTATGGAATCGAATAGATTTCTTTCTAAGTATAATTTATTCTACACTGACTGTACTTTAATATATTGTCCATAAATCCCATTTTCAAAAGGTATGATCAAGGCCCATTGACTGATTTGACTTACGTATTGACTTACATGTCCCTGGTCGTCCAGCTCGTTGTTGGTCAGTTTGAGTTTGTCAAAACTAACGACCTGCCGCATCCACGTCTCTCCAGAGGCCGGGGAGTCCGGGTGGATGTACACCCTGGGCGGCACCGGCGAGTCCGCATTTCCCGCAACCATCCACTTGGAACTGTGGTACACGTACCTTCAAAAATATACAAAGACATGAGAGGATGGACGTCAAAATTTTTTAAAGTGTCAGTGTCACACCCATCTCTGCACCTCATAGACAAAGTTCATATAGACTCCACAAACAGTGGTGGAAAGTATAGGTACATTTACTCAAGTAGTGTACTTAAGTACAATTTTGAGGTATATTTTTTACTTTAGTGGAGTATTTCCAATTTTCAGTTATTTTACTTCTACTCCAGATGCAAATATTGTACTTTTACTCCACTATTATTTGAAAACTTTAGTTACTAGTTAATTTGCTGATTTGTATTATTATTATAAAACATACATTAACCACTTCAGCCCTATATACATTTTGACTATTTGAAAAAAGCCGATCTACAAGCTCACAGTAGATCTGCTATTTTCAAAAGATTTGTATACATTTGAAAACTTGTGAAATGGTACATTCTGCAAATGAGTCCTTTCTACTTTTGGTACTTTAAGTACATTTTGACTCCCAATACTTTTATACTTTTACTCAAGTAAATTTTGAATTCCGTTATTGTAACAAAAGTATTTCTACATTGCTGTATTGATACTTTTACTCGTGTAAAAACATTGAGTATAGGCTACTTTTTCCACCACTGTCAGTATATGTTCATTTTGTAGTGCTGTTATAACATTTGTCAGTTGACCTTTCGAGGGTGGAGAGGTTAAAAGGCGTCCAAAAGGCCTTTTTTTCCCAAAAGGCTGTGAAAAGGGCGCAAAACCGCCTCTGACAAATCACTTTGCCAACCGCCATTTGCGGCTCCGGGGAAGCGGAGAGATTGACCCATTGAAAACGGTTGGTTTCACTCTGGCAGACCGGACGAGGTCTAAATTCAGACATGAACAAGTTATACTGTTTAGGGCGCCCCTTTTTTGTCCTTGTCGTAAATTGCGACTTTTAGGCGCGCGCGCGCGCGCGCGCGCGTGTGTGTGTGTGTGTGTGTGTGTGTGTGTGTGTGTGTGTGTGTGTGTGTGTGTGTGTGTGTGCGCGTGTGAGAGAGTGAGTGCGCGTGCGTGCGTGCGTGTCTCACCTATATCGCTTGTTGTCCACGGGGATTATGTCCATGGCGATGTAATACTGTTGATGTGGGTCCAGGCCCGTGATCTTCACGCGCATGGCGGGGAACATCCGCCTGCACAGGAAATATGAAATAAATCATCTGTTTGAATTGTTTAATTGGCCCTGTTTATAGGCTACAAGCTGAGTAAAACTCGATTAGTCATTTTACAAATTTCAATTGCCATGATAGTAATGTTAATGTACTAAGGCTATACATTTAGTTTACTTCGAGGTCACAAATGTTCAATATTTATATTGGTCTCACTGATTGTTGTAATGATACATTCATTCTATATGAAGCAAAACGTGTTTATGATTATTATTATTATTATTAATGGCACTATTTAACCTATTTACCCTTTTTGTTTTATTGGTGTACACAGGGTAGCTGCTACATTTAATTATGGAATGTCAGAGTGCATTTTATTAAATTGTTTGACTGTGTCATAATTGCGGCAAAAGGATAAAGGCGAAATAATCCAGATCATCCCTCTCCTCCTGTCCCATATCCTACCGTCCTGCCTTGGTGATGATCATCTCCGTGCCGATCTCGTGAAAGCGCTTCCACAGGTCGTGGCCCTGCAGGTCCACGCGCATCTCCTCCCCTCCGGACCCGCTAACCGGTGCAGCGATGACCGGCGGGGCCGTGCACTGCGCCTCGGGCCCAGGGCTCTCCAACAGCACGTCCTCGCTCTCCGCTTCAAAGGGAAATAAATAATCCCGTTAATATTGAAAAGTAATAACCCTCAAACCCATTTCCAATAAACAGTGGTGGAAAAATTACTCTATTTTTTTTTATACTTTTAGTATCAATACTGCAATGTAAGAAATATTCTGTTACAACAGGTTAGTCCGGAATTCAACAAAATTACTTGAGTAAAAGTGCAAAAGTATTGGTGTCAAAATGTACTTAAAGTACCAAAATTAGAAAGTATCATTATGCAGAACGTCCCATTTTACAAGTTTTCAAATGTATAAAACATATTTTGAAAATAGCAGATCTCCAAGCTCACAATGCATCGCATGGCGACGCATTGTGAGCCTTGTAGATCAGCTATTTTCAAAAGGCCGAAATGTATAGCCTATAGGGCTGAAGTGGGTAATGTATGTTTTGTAATAATAATAAACAAAAACTGGATCATTTAAAAAAAAACTTTTTATTTGCCTATGATCTGAACATTTTTGTTCTATGACTGAATTGCATGCAGACACAATGAGGCCCCTTGTTTTTTTTTAATATATATATATATATATATATATATATATATATATATATATATATATATATATATATATATCGGCTTGTTTTTATGTTCAAAGTTATTCAGAGAACATGTCTAATCATACACTGATGTCTATTGTTTTATTATTAGGTGCCATGCAGCGACGGCCTCGCCAAGTGGGAGAAATTTATAGACGCAAATGCACTGGCCAAACAAATCCAGAACTAGGGGAGGGCGGGGTAGGTTGTGACCCTTTTTGCTTTTTTTTTACTCGATTGCTAAATAAATACTTTCTCAATTATAACAAAAATGTAAAGTTAATAACTTGGATCTGTCTGTTTTTTAATTAAATCTCAAACATGAAAGCCACAATTTCACTTTAAAAATGGTGTGCGCACTGGCAACCAACCCCGTTGGGGGGGTCGATTGTTCCCATCTATATGGGATAACACAAAATGCTTGAGCGGAATGTTTCCTATAAAGACAACTTTCACAGCCAAGTGGAGCTAAATTCGCAGCAGATTTAATTCATGATTTGTCATCATAACCGCTCGGGTTTGTGTGTTTTCTGCAGGCCTTACAGAGCATCGTTTCCGCGGCTATTTCCATGTCTTTATCGCCTGCTAATTGGCGTGTTTATGATTGCGACACTACACTCATAAAGCTCGTAAAGCGTCTCACATTAGTCACACTCACGCGACTTCTATTTACAAGACCAGCGCCAAGATATTTTATCATATTTAGGCCTATACGATTTCTACTACAGTTATTTCTGACACATAGGCTTGCAGATATTTTAGTTTTTCATATTTTTGCCTATACTTTTAACATTTACTTTTCTGAGCAGGAGGCCTTACCTGGGAGAAAAAACTATTATTGTAGGCCTATTCTGGGTTAAAACAACGAGTGTATGCAAATATTGATGAAAATTTAATTTCTACTTTTAGCCAATACAATTTATAGTATTAAGTCTACTATGGCCTATTGTTAACCATGCAAAGCTGACATAATAATTATTTTCCAATAAAGTATATAATATAAGGCCAATCTATGTTTATAAAAAACATAAACAGGATAAACAGACAAGTCTCGAACTACAAACTTAGTCGTGTTATAAAAACTATTGCAATTATTATTATTAATAGCCCATAGCTGCTCGTTTTCTGATTGCTGATTGATTTATTGTCGTGGGAATGTGATGTAGACGCTGTCTCAGGCTAGTTTATGAAATTGCCAATATAGTGCTATAGTAGTATATTAAAGGAGTAGTTCACCCCAAAAAAATACTTATTTCCTATCAATTACACACCCCATGAAGCCTTGAATTCATGGAGATTTTGTTGTTTTTGTCAGATTCCTAAATCAATAATTTGACCGGCGGAATATCCTATTGACCGATGACCCTGGCCTCAAATTATTGGCTCAGGAATGTGTCAAAAACAAAAGAAATCTCCATGAATTCAAGGCTTCACGAGGTGTGTAATTTGTTTTGGGTGAACTACTCCTTTAAATCAAATCCGTGCCAAATCGATTGCGTCCCCCATTGATCACTGTACTTACGGGAGCCGTCGCATTCAACCTCGCTGCCCCGGTCGCTGACAGTCGAAGCTCTCTCGGCCCGCGGTCCTCCGGGGCTCCCGGTCCCGGTAAGATCAGAAACATCGGTGCCGCCGTCCTCGAAGCAGCTGACAGCGGCCGCGTCCTCCTCGTTCTCCTCGATCTTGCGCCGCTTCTCCGCCGCGCCGATCAGGGACTCCACCGAGAACGCGTGCGCCTTGACGCTCAGAGCGCACGGCGACCGCCGCTTCTCTGCCATGTCGAACGGGAGAGGAGGAAGAACGGCGTCAAAATTAGAGGAGAACGGCGTCAAGATTGAGCGAGAAAGAGCAAAAAGGAAAAGTATCCCACCGCCCCAAACTGAACCCCGCGGTAACTTTATATTATAACCTTCCGATCTGTGCTGTCCTTGTTTGAGAGCGAGAGAGTGTGAGAGGGAGGCGGCGGCTCCTCCGGTTACAATCCTTTCTGGACTGACATTGAAGTAACCGGGCCAGTGGAGGCAAACGGTTTAAAGTCAGATAACTTCTCCCGTTATCTGTGTGAAGGAAGGAAGGCGCGGCGCACGGCAGTGGCTAGTGTTGCCAGGTTGTGCGAGAGAAACAAGCACCTAGGTCTATATGCAAACAGCCCAAAAGAAGCACAAGGCTACATGAGCCCTTTAATCCTATAGGCTATTTGAAAATAGCCGATCTACAAGCTGACAACGCTGTTGTGAGCTTGTAGATCTGCTATTTTCCAAAAACTCTTGAAGAAAATGTGAAAAATGTGGAATATATTTGAAACATTTTAACAACACAAACAATACACACATCTTGTATGGGGGGTCCCTGCCTGGCATTACATATTTTCAGATGGGGGTCTGCAGACAAATATATTTTAATTTGGGGGTCCTTGACATGAAAATCTTTGAGAACTACTAAACAACATTAGGAAGCAAGACCAAATAAGCAACTACACTTTAGAAACAAGCCCCCCCCCCCCCCAAACGCAACCTGCAAAGTGCAAACTAACCAATATCTACAAGCGACTTTACAGAAAAACAAGCCCCAATGTCGCTTATAATAAGCGGACATGGCAACACTGGTGTCAATAACCAGAGAAAAGGCTAAAGAGGGAGGGAGCCTGTCAATCTACCGCGCGCCGGAGCGGCCGCTCAGCCAATCACAGCCCCCCGGGGGTCTCCTCTCGGTCCCGCCCCCCTCATGTGGCCGCTCGTGCCTTATGTGGTATAAAGCAAGGGCTCGTGAATGAATCATGTCTCAGAAGCACGAGCGTCTCTCGGGCATTGCGCGCATTTTCACACCACGGCCCGACATGCTCTGCATATTTGGCCATTACTTACCTCCTGCACGGGAGCCCCTCTGGGAAGACCTGTGTCCTGTTGTATTATCATTATTATTCAATTCCCTGGCTGTCAACAATAACTTTGCGCGTAACCGTGAGTCGTGCGTAAAGGCCGCAACATATAGGGCAACGCAGAGCTCAGAAGTGGTGAATTTTGTGTGTAGTAGCAAATAATATAGCATATATATAACATAATAATAATCTGATACACAAATGCACAACTTTTTTTTTTGTATACCATAAAAGCAAGCCATTGTAACACATAGGGCAACAACATATGGTAAATATCCCAATTAACAGAATTGTCCTGTTAGTCTAATTCATTTCTTAATAATTCATGTGCAAAACTATAGATAGCCTACAGTCCTATATCTACCCATCTGTGTTGGAGTTTAACATAAACGAACGGACACGTTCACCCTCCATTTCAAACGGAGCTTATTTTGCTCCGGGTGCAACGACAGAGAGACTTTGAAATATGACATAAATATCCCCGCGGACCGTGAAGCAGCACTGCTTTTGATCTGATAAAAAAAAAACCAACATGGATGTGGCAGTGGCCTTTACTTTTCACCGTCCGACCATTTACATTGAACCTGAACCAATAAACGGCGGTGACGTGTTATTTATAATAATATTTTCCCCTCCCCAGTTGTTTATTTATATGCCTCGGAGGCCGAGCGCCATATGCCCTCACATACACGGGTATACCCGAGACGGACACGCATTCCCTGCATGACCACACGCTAATTTACACGTCCCGGGGCAGTGCGGTGCAGGCCAGGGGTGATATTTCCAAGCGTCCTGTGAACAGCCTAGGACACAGGCTAGAGCCCTCCATGCAATATGAATACGGGAATCCAGCTCATCCACACTTCAGCGGGTCATATTTTAGACTGTGTATACCTACACTCCTGTTCCTAAATTAAACCTCTGGCTCTTATAATTATAGGCCTATACTTCTATGCCTGTGTAGAAACTGGCCTTATGCCACTGAAAAGTCTGTGGACTACTAGACATAGCCACTGCGGCCTGTTTACTTTTTTTCCATTTTAAATTCAACAATGACATCTGGTTAAATTGTACATTTTGCATAAGTGTTTGAAGTTATTTTTAACGAGTAAATGTATCTTAAAAAATGAAGAGTTGAGAATAATTTCGTTTTCCCGGCATTGAATGCAGTTGACACAGAACAGTATCCTTTATTAGAAAACATTACCATAGCAGAGCCTATAACGTATTGCAATGTTGATTTTTTAAATGTAATTAGACTTTTTTTTAAACAAATATTTGATGTTCTATTTGACATTCTGAAAAAATAGACATATTCGTGTCATCGGTATATGGAGGACAATTTGTACCGCAATTAAAAACATAAAAACTCACTTAGTAGATAAATGCATTTATTTATTTATTTAACTGTGATTTTTGTTTACATACTCAACTGTGGTTTTCATTTATTTATTTGAGTTTTTATTAATTTGTTTACTCGTGGCACAAATTGTCCTCCATAATAGGAACTGAGTTATAAATTAAAATATCTTGGTGGAGAAAAAACGAATGAACGAAATGGGGGAAAAAAAGAAAATAAATAGTCCAGCTTTTACAACGAAAATGTATCTTTTAATCCCAAAACCTTTTCCAGTATTTGACTTACAACCAGCAACAATTCAACAAAACACACGAGGTCCTTTAAAAAAAATGGGCCTACCATTTTGTCATATTATAAAATCTTCTGGATTTTCGTTCTTCATTTGTAAATAAGCTGTTAGGCTAGTAATTACTGTAGTGTTACTTCACTTATTATAAAGGCTGATGAAATGTCTAAATCGAACATCACCTGTTGGACTAAAATATGTGTTTACAAAGTTACAACAAATACAACCAATGTCCCTTTCTGTCATTACATTTACCCCCCCCCAGGCCAGCTTCATCACAAAACTACCCTGGCTTGGATTTCACTATCACTTGTTCCACCCCCCCCCCCTCCCATTTTCTATCTGTGTTATGGTCAGGTGCATCTG
>NC_137616.1:35255078-35265942 GCF_963280865.1 Gymnoscopelus braueri | reverse complement strand
TGAAGGCTGGCCGGGTAGAGAAGAGAGAGAAGTGCCCACTATAGGCGCTGCATCATGATGGGAGGCTCTGCTCTGGGTAACATATTGTTAACAGTTATTTAGCTCCGGGTTTTATTGCGGAAGTGGCAGCGCGGGCATGGAAGGTGAGAGAGAGAGAGAGAGAGAGAGAGAGAGAGAGAGAGAGAGAGAGAGAGAGAGAGAGAGAGAGAGAGAGAGAGAGAGAGAGAGAGAGAGAGAGAGAGAGAGAGAGAGAGAGAGAGAGAGAGAGAGAGAGAGAGAGAGAGAGAGAGAGAGAGAGAGAGAGAGAGAGGGGGGGGGGAGAGACGTAGAGAGAATAGAAGAGAGAGAGAGAGGGGGGGGGAGAGACGTAGAGAAATAGAAGAGAGAGAGAGAGAGAGAGAGAGAGCACTTGGCAGGGCGCCGAGGCGCGTTCCAGACCCAGCAGTCCGCAGCGCCTCTCTCGAGCGGACAAACATCTCCAGCGGGGCCGGTCGGGACTCGACCCCGGTACGGCTCCAGTCCATCCATTGTTTGGTAACTCGCAACGGTCTAAGGCTTAAAGGCTGGGCTCCTGTCCACCGGTCCTGATGTGAGGAATGTAAACGTCTGGGCCCATTGAGCCGACCTGCTGAACTTGGCCTCCATGTTCCCTCTCATCAGAATGAAATGACCCCTGAAACTTTGTCATAAAGTTAGCCTTTCATTGAAAACTCGGTATTTTCTGACGCGCTCGATAGAAATTGATGGATGTATGACATTTATTGATTTTCTTTTTTACGAGTTGGTCCGCGTGGTCGCAGCGTCTTTTTTTCAGGCCTATACGGTATTGAGTTGCGTATTGTTTAATTGCTTGTTGTCACGCTCACGCTGTGTGTGTGTGTGTGTGTGTGTGTGTGTGTGTGTGTGTGTGTGTGTGTGTGTGTGTGTGTGTGAGAGTGAGAGAGAGAGAGAGAGAGAGAGAGAGAGAGACGCGCGCGTGTCACGTGGCCAATTATCCATTCATTTCATTCATTCATTAAAGACGACTTCATGCGTTTGAGTATAATGCAAAACGCAAATGCAAACAGCAGCAGCCAGGTGGATAGAGGCAACAAAACAAACATAAATAAGACAGTTAAGCTTAAATATCTCCAATGAGGATTTTTACCGACCGTGCGTGATTATTATTTAACGACGACGTCAAATTGTAATTATTTCTAGGCCCATTTGACCTCGCTGGTCCATTTACTTCACATATATAGGCAATTTGGTGTTTTTGTTTTTGTTTCGTTTTTTAAGAGAAAGACGGGCTATAAAAATTAGTAGCCCACTAAAATATAAATGAGTCAATAGGATTACAAAGAATTGACTGCCAAGATGAGAGAAGCTATATGAGTCACAACTGGAATAATACCGGGATGGAAAGAACATAAAAAAAAGACGGAGTGAAAGTGAGACCGCGATAAGAATTCTACAGCTGTAGGTTTTCGATTATGTAATTGTAATTGATCACAACCACAATCCTCTGCATTTGTGTATTGGAAGCCTTTTTCGCATTTGGTTGCACAAAAACACTGTATGCATCTTGCGCATAATATGCTGTATATTATACTGTATATTATACAGTAATAACAATATATACAGCATATGTATACAAATATCAACATCTATTTTCTACACAGTTAGGGATAATGAATATCTATTGTGACTCTGACTGGGATTGATTATGGAATTAAATTAAATTAAATTATTTAAAAAATAAAACAGACTTAATAAATAAATTATAAATAAATATACTTATGATGTACATCTCCTATGAATGGATGTGTGTTCAGACAATTAACAATGGTTGAGACAGTGTCAGTCGGCCTAACAGTTGGTATCTGGATGTAGTCTATCAACAGTGAATATGAATTAAATGTTATCCTGAACAGGCATCTGTAATTCTCTAGTGCAGTTTACATCACAGTAGTCCATGTGCAAATGTACAGAGTTGAGCAGGTGTGTCAGTAATCGAAGAACTGGGTGGTGGACAAAGTACTCAACCCTACAACTTTCATGGTCAAATATCAACTACATGTCAAAGTTGATCTGTCAAATTTGTATTTGAGTTAAAGTACTGGAGTAATTGCTTTTAAAAATACTTCAAGATTTCAAAAGTACATGCTTTTTAAGTATACAAATTTCAAAGCACATTTTGTTTTGAATGCCAATTATTGCTGTGTTGAAATGTAGATATTTTCCCCCCAAAAAATCAAAGATCTTCCAGTGAAAATAGCATATACAAGCTGCTCACAATGAGCTTGTTGTGATCAGCAAAGTTCTCAATATTTCAAATAGTGTACAGGGCTTAAGTGGTTCATTCATAATGTACTTTTTTACCTTCCTAGAAATGTAGTCAAAAGTACAATATTTTTCTTTTAAATGTAGTGGAGTGAAAAACAAAATATCCGGTACTAAACAAAACTGTACTTAAAGGATTACTTTATCTTCATATAATTGGTCCTTACTAATGTTCATTATAAGATGTATCTCACTGTGTGTCTCATTGGTGGGCTGTGGACAGTTCAGAAACCTGCCTACCAATGAGACATCAGTGGGGATTCCAAGCTAATAGAAACCACAGCCTTTCTCTTCCTGGAGAGTTGGCATGCCATAATTGAAGCCATTGTTCCTGCATTAATAAAACATTTAATAAAAAGGTTGAAATATTGTTTGAAATGACCAAACCTGCCTACCAATGCTGTCACTGGTAGGCAGGTTTTGGAAATGTCCTCAGCCCTTTTCTGAAAAACAGAGTAGACAAAAATAGTACCACCATATTACTGTATAATGATGAGCATTAGTGAGGATGAATTATAAGGTTGAAAATTGGTGAAGCGGTCCTTTAAGTACAGTACTCAAACTAGAAAAGTGTGCTCCTCGATAATTGGAATGACATATGAGAAATCTGACTGCTATAACTTGATCACCTGACTTCAAAGCTAATGTGCACCCATTTGTGTGAGTTTTGGACAAAGGTTGTGGGAGTGTGTGTTTTGAAGAAAAAAAAACGCATAATGATGGAAAATCTAGTTGGCACAAATGGTCGGGGCCTATATGGGAA
Source organism: Gymnoscopelus braueri (assembly GCF_963280865.1). NCBI lineage: Eukaryota > Metazoa > Chordata > Actinopteri > Myctophiformes > Myctophidae > Gymnoscopelus > Gymnoscopelus braueri. The sequence continues at coordinate 35,262,857 of NC_137616.1, read as the reverse complement.
GTTCTGTCATGATCCAGGGATTCTTTTTGATTGTGCGACCTATGGTTCAACGGTTATAGGCCAAAACGTGAAGCAGGCTGTTATAGCGCCACCATTAGGTCGATTCAAAGAAATTGGGACAGAAGTTCTGCCTTGGCCTTCTGAGAGGCCTTCTGAAAGTTTAACGCTGATTGGTCCTGATTGGTCCTATACGGTGCCGGAGATTAGCTGTTCATAGACACACGGACAGGGGCAAAAACATAGTCTCCTGCCTTCAGCTGTCCGGCCGGGCGGATAAATGTACTTTGTTACTGCCCTCCACTGCCAAGAACAGAACAGAACAGAACAGAACATATCATTGCTGTCGGGCAGAAACCTCTTATCTCCATATTATTTTTGTGTTCTTTCGTAAATTAATGCGCTATTGATCATACTGCAGGGTCACACAAAAATATCAAATGTAGCAGATCTACAAGCTCGAAACGCGGCGCAAATTAATGTGGCGCAATGTTGCGCAATGTGGCGCAATGTGGCGCAATGTGGCGCAATGTGGCGCAACGCGGCGCGTTTTGAGCTTGTCGATCTGCTACTTTTGAATTTGAATTCATTGAATGAAAAGTAACTGTTTTGGACATGCAGTATGAGGTTTCCACCCAACCGGAACGATATGTGGGTCAGGCTTGTTTGTGGAGCCTGATGGCTACTGGCACAAAGGACTGGCCAAGTCACTTTGTGTTGTTCTGGGGGACGATGAGTTTGTGGCTGAATATGCCTCTCCTCCCGACTAGCTCATCATAGAGTGGACGTGAGGTGCTTCCTCCTCATCCTCCCCCCCGCAACCACCTCCAGATTGTCCAGTTTGACTCCAAACATAACCTTCCTCACCATCACCAACATGTTCAGTTTGTTAGCATACCTTGTGTTGATGATAGATTGACATGATGAACAGACAGATAGACTCACAGGAGAGGTTATGGTGTGAAAGGGTGCATGTGGTTGAGGAGGGAGAGATTCAGCCACAAAGGAAGTGGCTTGGACCAAAACCTTAGGGTGGGGTTCGGTTCCACCTACCATATGTGACTGTGGGTGAGGGGGTTTCAGAGTGGCAGAAATGTGGTGACAAAGTGTGTGTGTGTGTGTGTGTGTGTGTGTGTGTGTGTGTGTGTGTGTGTGTGTGTGTGTGTGTGTGTGTGTGAGTGTGAGTGTGCTTGTATTACTATACTTATGAGGATGTATACTTATGAGAATTTGGGTAGACGTTGTCAGGACCATTTTACTGGTCCTCACAATGTTCAGAAAGGGATCTATGACATCAAAGGTTCCGCACACTGTCTGGAACTTGCAAAAAGGATGCTCTTAATTAATTCGACGTTTCGGTCGTTAGACCTTCATCAGGACAAACAAAAAATGGTTGATTGAAAAAGATTTTTAAAGATCCAGCTTGATCCAGCTTGGGGTTAGGATTAGCTTTAGGGGTTAGGGATTTTTATTGTTTTTATTTTTTTGTGTTGCATGCCGAAAATAGCATGTCTACAAGCTTACAATGTGTCGCACTGCGATGTGTTGTGAGCTTGTAGATATGCAGTTTTTCAGCTATTTTCAGCCATTTTCAATGCCGCTTGATAACATTTTGAAGTCCTCACTAGTATAGTTAATATAAGCCTATGTGTGTGATGTGCTATGACTGGGAAAAACCTAAATGAATGCAGGAAGACAGACATGGTGGCTGAGGGTCTTATAATGAGATGTTAATTATGGTGCAAGGCTGCTGGGCCTTGTGATTGGATCATATGCTGTCTCAGCTAATATCTCTGTGCACAACCAGCTGTCCTTTTTAAGCCATTACAAACATTTCATTCTCAGAGTTAACTCTCCTGTGTGTGTGTGTGTGTGTGTGTGTGTGTGTGTGTGTGTGTGTGTGTGTGTGTGTGTGTGTGTGTGTGTGTGTGTGTGTGTGTGTGTGTGTGTGTGTGTGTGTGTGTGTGTGTGTGTGTGTGTGTGTCATATTTGTGTGTTTTTTTCTTTTTACACCGAAGACCACTTGTGAAATAAGATGCTTGAGTCGTATACTTGTATACGGTGAGATGCAGTTTTTTTCTGAATCCAAATAAAGTCAAATCAATCAATCAATCAAATCAGTCTTTATTCTGGGGTGAACATTCGGCAAAAATAGCAGATCTCCATGCTCACGACGTGTTGCGATGTGGATGTGTCATGAGCTTGTAGATCTGCTATGTTTGGTGAAAAGATTTGGTATATAGGGAAGAAATATTGACGGCCTAAACTCCTCCTGGGAGACACAGTTCTATTAACTGCTGATAAGCAATATAACTAAGCCGAACATGTGTGACCGAATGCAGCGCCCTACAGTACATGAAGTCCCTATGAGGAAACTTTTGCTGGGCCCGGACACATTTATCCAAGCTTGGTTTGGATTTTACTGAGTGTTCATTTAATTCTGAGAGTGTACAAAATGGGTCCATTTGTACACTCTCAGAGTTAAATTAACACTCAGGATTTTACTGTGCGCATTTTCACATCTTTATTTTTGCGAGGATGGATGTTTTTTTCCAGCTGAGAAACGGCTTCAAATAAACAAATCCCTCTCTATTGATCTCACGCTGTAAACATGTAGTGTTGGCCGTTCCCTGGCCTTGGCCAGCCTTGGTTCACTGGCACAGTGAACAGGTTTACTATCTCCATAAAAAACCTGTTCCATCCAGTGGGGGATTCTCCTAAAAATGTAACAATCAGGGTGGCGTTCCGAGTGAATCACTGGTACGTATGGTTAACAGACTGACTTCATGAATGATAAAATAAATAAATAATAGTAATGGTAATGGATGCCCTTGTCAACTCCTCTCAGATATCCCCTTAATTTGAACCACATGGGCCCTATTTTAATTATATAATAATCAGTGGTGGCTTATCCAACGGGCTTGAGGAGCTGAAGCACAGGGCACCAACCTTGAGGGGGGCACCAAACGGCGTGAAAAAAAAAAAACCTGTGAAAAACGCCAAAATTTAGAAACAGGGCTGCTAAAGGAGCGCTACAACATTAAAACGCGCCGGTGAAGCGTCATTCCCCCCCCCCCCGTTGACAAAACGCTCCCGGGGGGCACCGAACCGGGTCCAAGCACTGGGCACCACGAAGGGTTAATCCGCCCCTGATAATAATAAGCTCACAATGTGTCACATCGCAACGCGTTGTGAACTTCTAGATCTGTTTTAGTTTCTTTGTCGTACATTTTAGCAAATTATGGCATGCCCAAATTAGGGATGCCAGGTTGGAAGTGGTTAACCTACAGAGTATGTAATGAAATCAGTAGGTCTGTAAGAAAGGGGTCTGGAGTTCTGTGTGTAATTCCCCCGGCTCATCTGAACTCTATTAATTATTGGGTTTGAGTCACAGTTGGAGGAAGTAAACAATGGGCAGGCTGGCATGACTTGGCATCTGCATGCTGTAAAACACGTATACCAGCATGTCTGCTCAATCCACTGGCACCAATACCGTTCCCACGGTGGCCCATCTTATGCATTGATGTCAAGGGAAAAACCCTGTTGTTAAATGCTTACACCTCAATGCATCCGGACTTGTATCTTGTACACATCCTTTTATTGTAAGTAGTATTAGTTCTGCATATGATTTCATTCTCCTCTAAAACCCCAATTAAAAATTTCACAAGATTCAGCTGTTTAATAGTCTAAATGTTGTTAATGTGCCATTGGTATGTGTTTATGTTGTTTGTTTGTGCACGGCATAATCCTAAGTGTTTAGGTTAAACCCCCTCGCCAGCCATGAGGTGTTGGGTAAAGCACCGAAGGCCTAACTGCTTATCCATATATATCCATATCCATATATATGTGTGTGTGTGTATGTATGTATGTATGTATATATATATATATATATATATATATATATATATATATATATATATATATATATATATATATATATATACATATATATATATACACACACACAGTATATCTATATACAATATCTATGATCTATTATGTATCCAATTAATGTGCAGTATGTATATGATCTTTTGTCTTACTGTACTCCCCCACTGTACTCCCCCTGTGTTATTACAACTGTTACATAATTAATTAGAATTAGAATTTAATCAATAATAATAACTAGAAAAAGTGCTCCTTGGAGCACAGGTCTCCGCCAGGTCAGGTAGGTTATTGTGGGGCAGCAATGTTCGGAATTAGCCAATCAGGATGGAATATGAAAAATTGGATGGAACCATCTTGATCACTTGACTATATGTGTACCGATTTGCATGATGTTTGAATTTGTAGGAGTAATATAAAAAAGAAAAGTGTTGCAAAATTGGCCTCATGGTGGCGCTATAATAGGGCAATGTTAAAAGGGTGGCATTTGTTCTTCAATGTAGTGCGAATGTGCGTGCAAAGTGTCGCAATCGGACGCTGCATTCATGATTTGTGGCATTTTGTTCAAAACGGGCCACTCCTGCAAACTTTAGATGTCAATGTTAGCCAATCAGGATGGAATATGAAAATGTTAAAAGATCCATCGTGATCACATCATCGAGATCAAGTGTACCGATGTGCGTGAAATTTTGATAAATTCTGAAGGCTTAATATCAAAGAATGGGTTTTACATAAGTCGGCCTCCTGGTGGCGCTATGAAAGGCAAATGTGAAAAATGCAGGTCAGTTGTTTTTCCTTGGCCTCTAGGGAGTGTGCGTGCAAAGTTTCATGCAGATCGGTGCAGTTATAGGTAAAAACATAAATCGTCCATTTATAGCGCCACCATGAGGCTGATTTGAACATTTTCAAGTGGCATTTCTTCCTCGGCCTAGTGGGAATGTGCGTGTGAAATCTCACGGAAATCGCAAGCTGCGTTCATGATTTGAGGCATTTTGTTGAAAACGGAGCAATCCTGCAAACTTTGGAAGCCAACCTTAGCCAATCAGGATGAAATATGGAAAATTGGACAGATCCGTGTTGATCACATGACTATAGAGATACTGTGTACTGATTTGCGTGATGTTTGGATAAAATCTGTAGGAGTACTGTCAAGAAGTGTGTTTTGCAAAAAGCGGCCTCCTGGTGGCGCTATAAAAGGCTAATTTGAAAAATTTGGGGCAGAGGTTCTGCTCTGTCATCCAGGGAGTGTGTGTGCACAGTTTCGTTGCGATCAAGCCAACGGTGCCGGATATTAGCTGTACACAAAATGACAGAATGACGGACACACGGACGGACACACACACACACGGACGGACGGACGGACAGGGGGCAAAACATCGCCATGCCTTTCGGCCTGGCGGAGACAATAATTTGGTCCCCACTCATTTTGTGGCATTTGTCATTGTATATTTGCACATATGGTGAAATGAGTCCTCTGCATTTAACCACTTAAACCCCATATGGTTGAGCGGAGTCCCTCAGGGATCTATTCTACACTAGTGTATTTTCTGTTTTCTGTTATTGTGGGGAAAGCTTCGATCGACAAGCGCACAACGTGACGCAACGTCACCGCGTTGTGAGCTTGTTGATCTACTATTTTCAGCGAAAGGGGTTTAAGTGGTTAACACATTTTGAGTAACAGTCGCAGTGGGCGCTATGGGGGCAATGCCCACGCAGCAGTTAGGTTAAATGTCTTGCTCAGGGACACTTCGACACATAAGCTGGGACGGGGTCGCAAACTGGGGACCTTCTTTCACAGACAGCCTCTCTACCCATTCAGCTATGGCCGCCACATGTTGTGTATAACAGGTCAATGAAAAAATAATTGACTATTGACTATAATTTACTATTTGTTTTTTTGTGAAAGAGAGGTTTATATAGTATTTGTGTACTTGTGTTTTCTTGTTTCTGATGTTTTTATTGTATTTTGTGTCCTAAGGAGCCCCTTGAAAACAAAATGTTTCCTCTGAAGGGGTTCCTTGCGATAAATATATGTGATTCAGCTTAAAGCCAAAAGCTATAACTCTATTGATGAGAGCCGCAAAAGCATCCAACCATAACCAATGATGATGGTGTTATGATTTCACAGTTACACAGCAACGAAACAGACCTCACCGTGTCCCTCCCTCTCGCCCAAAACTAAAGGTAGAAGAGGAGTGAAGGAGGGTGGCAGGGAGAGAGAGAGAGAGAGAACGAGCGAGCAGGTGTTGGTTTTATAGATCCTTCCATCTAGAGAAGAAGAGGTGAAAACATTTTCTCGTCTCACAACCCGTAAAACCACATGAAGACTCAATCTGAAGGGGCGAAGATGCGTGTGCATGTGTGTGTGCGTGTGCATGTGCGTGTGTGTGCCTGCGTGTGTGTGCGTGACTATGAGGTGTGTGTGTGTGTGTGCATGATGTCATAGGTAGAGCGATGTCATGCAGATGCTCTGACTACCCCCTGCTGGTCATGGCTAGGGAAGTACACTGTAAAACTCTTGAGTGTTCATTCAACTCTGGAAGTTAAATTAACACTCAGGATTCTAGTGTGTGTGTGTGTGTGTGTGTGTGTGTGTGTGTGTGTGTGTGTGTGTGTGTGTGTGTGTGTGTGTGTGTGTGTGTGTGTGTGTGTGTGTGTGTGTGTGTGTGTGTGTGTGTGTGTGTGTGTGTGTGTGTGTGTGTGTGCGTGCGTGCGTGCGTGCGTGCGTGCGTGCGTGCGTGCGTGCGCGCGCGCGCGTGTGTGTGTGAGATGTGCAGTGGGTGTAATCACCTCCTTATTTTCCTGTCATTAGCCTGCATAGTGAGCTGCTAACCAGCACACTGATTACAACAGTGGATAATTAAGCTCAAAGTGCTTCACACGGTTTATTTGAATGCCCCTCACACACACACACACACACACACACACACTAAGGAAAATCCAACGGGCACATGCACGGACGCTCATTTACAAAACAAAAACAAACGGACAAACAAATACACACACACACACACCCCACATCCCTCTAACGAGTGCAAAGCTCATCGCGGAAACGCCACAATTTGAAAATAACAACAATCATAAAAAGCCATACAAACATCTGCAGCTCGTAACCCGCGTCTCGGGCCGAGCCCAGCACACGTGCCTCTTAAAAAACGCACAACAACGGTTATTTTCATCTCTCAGATGTTGGACTTCTTTTTTTTTTTTTCATTTCTTTTCTCCTTCTCCGGCTCAACTGGAACCATTTAGCCTTTTTTTTAATCAAAGAACGAAGTCGTTAAAATCGAGAATTTGCGGTGTAGGCGATCCCTCCTTGTTCTCCCTCCCGCCCGCTACGCTACAGGCAGCCGAGCGCTAACTAGCATTTAGCGCAGATTCGAGGAATGCTGTTCTTTTATGGCTGCATTTGAGGAATGCCCACGAAGTGTACATTGCAAATGACAAGTATATGGCTATGTGCAAGTTTTTACTGCCTTGTTCTAAAAAATCTGTTGTCTTTTATTATCGCCAGGGACGACTCCTATTCTAAGCCCTTTTTCCGAGTGTCTAATTGACGCAGCCTACTGTAGTGGTGACCTTGGAGAGAAAGAGTGAACCCGGAGTGAGACATGAGACGTCCCAAGGTCTACTTTGCCTAAGAGCTAACATGCAAACATATTAACTTGCATTCATGCATATTGCACACATGGTCACAGCCAGGTGATAAAAATGACGTGCGTGCGTGCGTGCGTGCGTGCTTACGTACGTGCGAGAGAGAGAGAGAGAGAGTGAATGAGTGAATGAATGACCGATCTCTTAAGGGATTATAAGACACTAAAGCATAGTTATACAAATTACATTGTCAGTAACTGAAAGCTGCACGACAGATTTTCTACAATTATGTATGTGCATACA
>NC_137616.1:35235078-35250078 GCF_963280865.1 Gymnoscopelus braueri | reverse complement strand
GTTGTGCCCAAGGTTTGATAAAAAGGACAATGGCAAATCCCGGGTGATAATTTGTTTATCATATAGACATACCCATAACCTTATTCATTAACAAAGACTATAAGAAAATAGCATTGTCAGCACTTTAAAATGAAGAGATTAACATTACTGTCAATGAGGAACTGCCCTGGTGAACACAATGGTATTCTTCATCACCACTGTGCTTTTATTACTCCTCTTTCCCAGGTAAAATAAAAGCTGGGTATGTGATAAATATATTTAGAGTCCGTCTGTCTGATAAATATATTTATCTCGTCCCCAGATAATTTGTTATAATTGTGATGTCAGCACGGTCAGCTTAATTCCTACGCATTGTGTTAAAAAATGCTATTACCATGTTGGCAGGTTCTTTTCATCTGCGTCTGGGTTTAATATGATCTAACTATTTAGCATTGTGTATTTATATTTGAATGTATGCCTGTTAAAATGCTTGGGTGAAGCAGACAAGATTTAGCTCTTTTTCAAGTGGTAGAAAATACGTGATTTTCGATAACCATAACAAACCCCCAAATATTAAAATCGCTAAATAAATATACAGTATCACTTTAATATAGTGGGAGATCACTGGGTTACAAAAAATATTTAATGAACTTTAAAAATTATCCCTTCATTATCCCTTTGAATATGTCAAATATCATGCAGAAGTCAGCAGAAAACCGTGTCTTTATCAACTATTGAAGATATATTGCCAACTAACTACACAACCCAAACTTTTCCCAATGTGTAATTGTGCTTTAAGGAACTTGCCATGACAAATACGGTTGAAGCGGATGGTTTGGTAGAATTCTCAGCTGAGGAGTCAATGGAGTTGATCTACAAAGGAACCAAAAGACAGAGTGGAAAACGGCAACCTATAACAGTTCACAGAATGGCAGCGTACCAACAAAGGTGAGTCACGCCATCTTGTGTCCTGAGCCAACTCTCTCCCCACACTGCTGGGGAATCCCAGGCGGACTCTAACATTTTGTGCGCCGTGGGAGTTACTCGTTGACAGTAATGTTAATCTATTAACTTAAAGTGTCAAACAATTGCTATTTTCTTGCTGTCTTTGGATACATTTGGATATATAGATTATCACTAGTCGTTGCACTCATATTATCCAAACTGGTTAGGGTAATATGCCCTCGTATTATCCAACCTCAAGCAAAGCTAATAATGCACAGGTCATAATCTACAGTATATGAGTGTACATAGTTTATCTAAAAGTATACACTTTGTGAAAATATATACAGAAAAACTACACATAAAACATTGTCAGTGAAGACTGACAATGTGCATGTTTTTTTGCTTACAATGGGAAAGACAAGTACACGGCAGCCATTGAGAGAAACCCCTGATGTGTCACAGGAGACTTATTAGATCAAGCTACTGTTGGAAGCAACACAAAGGTTTGAAAAATTATGTTGACTGGTCGTCAGTCGACAGCTCCAGTCTGGTTTACTGTCCCTCACACTGTTCTCACTGTCATACACGGATTAAAACACGGAGCCCGGGATCAAGGGACAGAATCAGCCGTCCGTCCCCTAAATCGGTCCTGACTGCATGGTGCAATGAAAACTCTGGCTTCAGAGGTTCCTATAGCGCCTGTGAGCCAAGAAAAAGTCCTTTGGCGAGACACACAGAGATTAGCAGCAAGCATTACTGTCAGGTAGCATCAATGTCTGTGGCCTTCAACTCTATAGCTGTGTAAACAGCATTTATATTCTGTATTAAAAACACCCCTTGTGTTACTGGGGGCCAGTAGGAACAGTAAGTGGAGTGTGTGACTGTTTGTTTCCCTTTCATAATGGGCCCGGAGCGTAGCGGGTAATTACCTATGGCAGTCTCTTGGCCTGTCTGGGACTGAATGCATATTTACTAGCCTGGCGAGGAGTGTAGTCTGAGTGTTGGAAGGCCATGATAACCGGGGTATGAGTGTAGCGGGTGTCAAGATTAATCGCCAATAGTGATCTATCTCTCCACTTTGTATGCTCTCTCTCTCTTTCTTCTTTCATCTCACTGTCTTTCTAACCATTTCCTCTCAGTCATCTCGCCCTTGCTCTGTCTGTCTTCATCTCATTCTCATCTTTCTCATCTCCTCCACATTTTTCACCGCCTCTCCCTCACCCTTCATCTTTTTCCTCTTCCCCTAATATGTTTCCCTCTGTCTTTTCCTCTCTCCTTCCTCCCTCTCTGCATCTCTCATCTCTTTCTCTCTCTCTCTCTGCATCTCTCTCTCTCTGTCCACGGCGTTCGCTTCACTGTGTTCATTTGTCTTAGTTCCCCGGTGGCGTGCTGTCTGTAATTCAAACTCTGCGGACAGAGGGGCGGTGGGAGAAACAGATACACTGTAATTATTTCATAAATCTGCTGTGTGTGAGAGCGCGTCGGGGACTGTTTAGAAGCCCAGTAAAAACTCCTGAGGTGCAGGCATGCATACTGCGGCCGTCCACAGCCCCCCCTGTGTCAAGGGCTAATGCTCTACACGAGCCTCTCTGAAGAGACAGATGGGCAGATAGGGGACATTGATATATGATTTATGTTGTTGATATTCTGTCTTATGTTACACTCAGCTGTGAACCTGAGACCACGACTTGAACTATGATCCAGAAACTTGGATCCTTAACCCATTTTGAGCGGGAACCCCTATTTGTAACTATACCTTTCAGGACGGTAACCCCTTTTGGGGTTCCTGTTGCTATGTACAGTATATAGCAACATGCATTTGTTGTAATTTTTTAATATACATTTGAAGTTTTTCAGAAAACTTAGGTCAGGATTTAGAAGGCGTTTTTAGAATCGACCTCAGGTCTAAATGGGTTAAGCTATACTTCACAACCTAAAATGAGTCATGCTGGTGAGTAAATGAGATGTTTTCATGAGCCTGTGCCCAAGTGGGGATTTGAGACTCGGGTCTTTCATTCGGGTTCTGGGCTCAAAATGATCTGGAGTCCCCGATCTAATGGAGCAGACAAGCACCAGAGCATACCTGTCAACGTTGTGATTTGAAAATAAGGGACATTTTTTTAAACTTCAATTGTGGGGTTAGGGTGTTATCCGCGTGTCATATTTCCTCAACCTGTCAAAAGTATTTTTCCAACAAAAAAGAAATGACTTGCATTTTGCAAGACAGTTCAATGAAAATTATATAAACTTAACCACAACATCAGTTCGTTTTTCAAAGGTTATATTAAAAGAAAACAAGAGAAAGCAAATAGTTCATTCCAGTTCCATAATAATTTGGCTCAGTTCATCAAACAGTTCAACTTCAATGCAGTTCAGTTTCAGGAATAAAGTCAACTTCGGGATTTCCTGATTGTTCAACAAAACACAAAACCATGCAGGAAGCAATCAGTGTATGGAAGCAATGCTATTCCCATCTGTTCATTCAACAAAAATAGTCTGCATTGGTATTTTTTAAGGTAAAAATATATTTATTTGAGTGGGCGGACAGCGAGAAAGAAGGGTAAAATACGAGAGAATCCTTGGGAAAATGGGAGGGTTCGGTTGACAGGGATGTCATAGAGAAACGTTGGAGAGTTCATCATTTGTGGCTCTACTCTGGCAGCACGTTTACACTTTCTGTGAATGGGCCTCCATGCTGTGTATAGCCAGATGAGGCGAATCAGCACCCACAATGCTGTCAAAACTTTCATTTATAATTTCCAATGCAGCCACCATCATGGACTGCATGGGAAAGAGGCAGAGGGAGCACATACAGTATCTCCAAAATTCTGCAGATACATATTTATCAGGCTGTTAAAGCGCCAACATGAGGCCGATTTGAAAGATATTTGGGGTTTTGAGTTGAGTTCCTTGGCCTACTGGCAGCGTGTACAAGAAACATGCCGCTAATTGGTGTAGTTAGCTGGAACAGAGAGACACAAACACACACACACAGACAGGGCAAAAACATACTCTCCGCCCCTGCTGTTCAGACCTGGCAGAGATAAAACAAAACGCAGGAAGAAAAAAAAATCACATGGGACCAATAATATCAGATGACCTCAATATCATAGGTAATTTGCCCCTGGAATTTTTGATTTGACAAATTACAGACATAGCCGACTCGTGAATAGGGTTCACAGTATATATAAAAAACACTCACAAAATGATATATTTCCATGCTTTTATTGAAATAGCAGTCGCCAGAAGGGCAACAAACCAATAATAATCTCAGCACTTGGCCTTTCTCTGCTGAGACCTATGATCTGTACGGGACAGGTGGGGGAGGGGAGGCCGATTGAAATTCCGGGTCCAATGATGTCATATCACACTGCAGCCCCCCCCCCCCAACACACACACACACACACACAACATTTATCAGACAGTTAAAATCTGAAAAACCACGTAATCTTTTGAAGACTCCTTTTTCTAGCCCACGCTCCTTGGAACGGTACCAACCTTTCACCTCTTTCCGGCGCCAGCGGGCCACTGGGGTACGGCGGCCCCAGTGGCTCGTACGGAAGTCAATCCCGACCCAATCTGTTGATCAGATTAGCGTGCCGTCGATGCCGGGGAGGGCTGGAGACTGTTCTCCCTGCGTTCTCAGTGGGATCTGCAGAGGGGATGAAACCCGCCAGCGCAGAGGAATGGGAGAGCGAGGGAAAAGGGAATGAAGAAGGAAAAGAGAAAAGCTACTCTGTGGACACAGCAAATTTACTCCTAATAGACTATGACATCTCCATTTTTAGTCCCGCGGTTTCGGTTTAAAGCCTGTGTGCTGTGTAAGTGTGCGTGCGTGCGGTTCGTGTGTGCGTGCGTGTGTGTAAAGTAGTCCAGGAAAAGAGATCATTGTATTGTGTTGAAAGCATTTCAAGTGAATGAAAAGGGGGTGGAGCCTGAGAGATGGTGAGAGATGGTCAGTCTTAACCGGGGTTAGCCCATTCTGTCATGAATGAACTTGATGTGAGGATTAGCAACTCTCTGGCTTTCTCTCTCTCTCTCTCTCTCTCTCTCTCTCTCTCTCTCTCTCTCTCTCTCTCTCTCACTCTCTCTCTCTCTCTCTCTCTCTCTCTCTCTCTGCATCTCTCCTCCTACACTTTCTACATTTTGCAGGGATCTGTCTCTTGTTCCCTCTCTCTGTCTTCCACTTTCTCTCTCTCTCTCTCTCTCTCTCTCTCTCTCTCTCTCTCTCTCTCTCTCTCTCTCTCTCTCTCTCTCTCTCTCTCTCTCTCTCTCTCTCTCTCTCTCTCTCTCTTTCCGTCTCTCTGTCTGTTGCTCTCGCTCCTGATATGAGGGGATTTCTGATGGGGCTTTATGGAGTTTTATTTAAGCACAGTTTCCGTCGTTAAACAGTCTGTTCAGAATTAGCCCTGGCTCACAGCATCGCTCTCTCTCTCTCTCTCTCTCTCTCTCTCTCTCTCTCTCTCTCTCTCTCTCTCTCATCTCTCTCTCTCTCTCTCTCTCTCTCTCTCTCTCCCTCTCTCTCCTCCTCCTCCTCCTCCTCCCCCTCTCTTTCTTTTCCTCCCTCCCTTTTTCGTCTCCTTTTTTTTTTGTCAACAGCCCCACTCAAAGAAAAGAGCAATAAAACATAAGAATTTTAATCAGGCCTTTTAAAACGTCTCTTTCTCATTTTGCCCTCCAAGGAAGGTTTTTTTTTATCGCACCCCCCACCCTTGCTCGCTCTCTCGCTTGATCCTCCCTCCCTCCCTCCCCTCCCTCCCTTCCTCTCCTCTCCTCTTGGTTCCCTGCATCCTCGTTCCTCCTGCCCTCCGCCCCTGGCCTCTCGCTTTGCTTGTTGAACGCACTCATGCGTGATGGTCACAACTTGATAGGCGCTCAGAGGGCACTGGTGAGTGTGGAGCCCGGTTTATACTTCGGTGTCGCACTTCAAAAATAGCTGATTTACAAGCCTACAATGCGTCGTGTGTGCTCGTGTGAGTGCACGAGCCCACGCGCGTGCGTGTATGAAAAGTGCAATTCTCACACTGTGTGGTCTATCCGATCAGTTATACGTTTTTTAATATCCCTATTTGTCACCTGCGTTTTTTTTTATATTGTGTTTTGACTGGGCCGGGGTGTGGAGTGGAAGGCAGGGCCGCTGTGGATGAAATAAAATGGCATCTACGTCTCTCAGATCTCGCCGTGGCGTTGCCTTTTTATCTCTCGCTCTCGTTCATTTGATTGTCATCTCGGGGAGGAATGTGTTAGTTTTATGTGAACTCAGCACATGCCAGCGGGCCTGTGATGTCGGCGCCAAAGTATGACTGCTCGGTTCGAGCCGGCTGTCGGGGGGTTTGAGTTGGGTGGATCCGAACGAGTGATTAAATCAGACGAGGTATAAGAGAGGGAGAGATGGAGAGAGATGGAGAGAGTGGGGGGGGTGTAGTAGATGGAGGGGAGGGAGAGAGAAAGAGTTTATGTCTAACTCCATCACCGCCTCGTAAAGTGCGGAAGGAGGGAGGGAAGGTGAGGGTGGGGTCGAGCGAGGGGTGTGTGTAATTTAGAGTGGTGTGTGTGTGTGTGTGTGTTTTTTTTTCTTCCTTTAATGAGAGGAGATCTCTGCAGGTAACTTCCTCCTCTCTCCCTTTCCTCCGCTCTCCTCCGTTCCCTGGGTGCGGGGAGAAGGCCCATCTGGTTGGACTAAACAGCAGATTAGCACATTAGCGCTGGGAGACAGACAGGCAGGCAGGCAGACCGGCTCGACGGGGAGAGACCCCGGCCAGCGTGTGACATACATTGGGCACACACTTGGGAGTACGACTCATTAAAAGCAGACATTAAAGTTGCGCTAAATTAAAGGCTTGTTGCGCTTTGCCTTCATTAACAGACAGTAAAGGTTCTGACTCTCGATTGTCACGCTTTGCACGCATGCATGTTATACAGTCATCTTTGTTCTATTAGAGGCCCCAGATGTTGGTTCTTATGAGGCTCTGACATTTAAAGGTTTTTGTTACATACGTGTTCATCCTGCAAAGTTAAAATCACAACCTGTGTGTCCCAGCATTATTTTGGACTGCGACTCTGAATTGGCTATCGTACTTTATGCCATCAGAGAGCATGTTAGAGGCAGATTTGCTAGAAATTTCATACAGTGTTGTTGCTTATCTTGCTGCAACAAGTAACAAATTACTCCTAGAAGGAAGCTGTTACACAGTAAAATCCTGTGTGTTAATTTAACCTGTGAGTCAAATTAACGCTTAGGATTTTGGTGTGTACCAATTCCTCAGAAACCCAAACTCTGCCATGAAATATCTTTGAAATTTTAAGATGACTTTTATTAAAAAACACATTGAAACAGTTTTTTATTTTATTTTAAGAATCCGTCAAAGAAAGCAGCCAAAATGGACAAAAGTTTTCATATCCAGAACACATCTGTTACTTTAACTTGTCACACTCCTTTCTTCTTCTCCTTCTTTCCTCCTCTCAGCTCCACTTATCTCCCCATCCCTCTTTATCGCTTCTCACTTTTAACACAGTTTTTTCTTCTTCTTCCCCTTCCCCTTTTTTTGGGTCTTTTTGCTTGAATGATGTTCTTCATTCACTACACGACCTCTGCTCCACTCTGTCATTCATAAAGCCTCTCTCTCTCTCTCTCTCTCTCTTCCTGTCTCTCTCTCCCCTCTCCATCTCTCTCTCCCTCTCTCCAAACTCTCTATCCCCGTCCCTCTCCCATCTCTCTTTCCCTCTCCCTCCCCCCTCTCTCTCTGTCTCATGATTGGATGATGATTGAGGCCTATCACAGGTATCTGTGTCAAGGCCAGGTTGGATTTGTTTTTTGCACGTTGCTTTCATGATCCCACAAAACCGAACTGTGAGAAACTACAAAGCCGTCAGGCCTGGCAGGGAGGGGCTCTGTGTGTGTGTGTGTGTGTGTGTGTGTGTGTGTGTGTGTGTGTGTGTGTGTGTGTGTGTGTGTGTGTGTGTGTGTGTGTGTGTGTGTGTGTGTGTGTGTGTGTGTGTGTGTGTGTGTGTGTGTGTGTGCGCGCGCACGTGTGTGCATGCATGCCTGTGTGCGTGCGTGTGTGTATGTGTTCGTGTTGTAATAAAGCGTTTCCCGTGGTGAGGTGTAGAGTTAGGAGCTGCTAAAACAGCCACATCTGAGAGTGCAGCTGTGCGAACACACAGGAAACGCATCATCGTCTCCCCGCCCCTGGCCATTGGCGGTGCCGAAACTGGTCCCGCCTCCACATACCTGCTACTACAGATCACGTTCTGGCTGCGTGTTTATTATATCCAACAAAGAAGTCAACCTCGCTAACCTGAACACAGATATGAGGGGGCGTTTTTTCCCACAGTAAAATCCTTGTGTTAATTTAACTTTGGGAGTGTAACGCCTTCTCCAAATGGACCCTGTTTTTACACACTCAGAGCTCAAGAGTGTAAAACCTTCTCCAAATAGACTTGATCGATTGATTGAATATTTTGTAAACAGCACGTAGGTACAGTAAAACGCTTGGGCTAAAAGGATAACACAAAAAAGTCTTGGGGACTTGTTTCCATTGTGGTCCTATGTATTCAATTCATCAACAGAGCATAGAATATTAACATTAATGTCATCAACGAATACAAACAGATATATTTACCGAGGAGAAAAGGGGAAAAAGAAAATCGGCGGCAGTGTATGACCCCTCATTTCAAGGGGATTTAAAATCTCCACTTGTAGTTTTTTGACAGACGCTTTTTTCAGGCCAGTTTTGAAAGAAGCCAGTGATTCACATCGTTTAACCGATGATGTCAGGGCATTCCACATTATGGTGGCAGAGTAGTAGAATGATTTTTTTCCCATCTTTGTGCTAAATTTGGGGGGACCCTGTTCTTACACTCTCAGAGCTCAATTCAAGCAAGCCTGCAATCCATACATTTGTTAGAGAATAAAATGTCATTTTAACCGACTCTTCCATTGAGAAATGTACATCCTGTGGTTTCAGGTTGGACCACTACTTGTTCGCAAGAGGTATTGCATGAAGCTCAAAGCGTAATATCTCCCGGCCCGAACAAGCTTTACGTCTTAGCTTAGCAGTAGACATTTTTGGGGGGAGACGGGGCTTCCGATACTGAGTAGCACATAAATCTTACAGATTCTAGCTAAACCCTATGTGCTTGACTGGGGCCCCCCTGGGCTCTATACTAGGTCCGCTCCTTTTTTCCCTCAACACCATGTCTTGGCTGAAAATGTGTCGTAATGCGACGTGTTGCTTGTAGACCTGCTATTTTCGCCAAATGTTCGCCCCCAGAATAGGGACGCTATAGGGTTGAAGTGCTTAACACTGACAGAGGATCTTTCTGTGCATGCACTGAAACTTTGTTTTAACCATGCCTCCAAATAAGAAATGTCCTCTCATCCAAGTCCAAACGTCAACCCCTGGGCCCAGAAGATGTTGTTGGATTTTGTTTTGGTTCTGACCATTACAAGTAGGGCTAGTGTCCATCTTAAAAATGTAACCATATTTGACTGCCAGGAAGCAGGCAGGTAGATGTGTGAAAAAGACGACTTGAGTAAATGAACACTTCCTTTTGCAAACACAAAGTGTTGCTAAACATATCCCGCAAAGCAATTAGCATGCGACAACACAGCTGTGTAGAGGTGAGACGAGTTAATATTATCGCACGTACACACGTGTACCCCTACTCTCACAAACATAGGCCTGTCTTTGTTATGTTGGAATACACAAGCCCAGTTGTGCGCCGGTTTTAACGATCACATTTTGCCTGGCCAACGAGGTGTGCTATTAACAACGTAACACATGCTCAATGAATAAGCACTCACACATATACTCATACGCACCGACACCAAAATATAACCTTGAGACATAAGTGAGTAGACGTGCGCATGCGCACGCACCGCACACATGCAGCCACACACCCATACAAACACACAAAAATATGACCTATTTATGACACGTAGACAGATGCACATTGACACATGTGCGCGCACGCACACACACAGAAACTAATTTTGCTTGGCTGTTTTAACACTCAGTAATGAGAGAGAACAGACTTAACAGCTCCCTTTATTAGCCAGCACCCCACATACACACACACAGACACACGCACACACACAAACCAACTTGTTTGTTCTCCTCGAGTGAAAACAAAGACATCACAGCCAAGTGAGTCTAAGCTGGGAGCATAATGACCCATAATTCCATTTCTGTTGTTTGAGTCGAAGGAAGCCTGTGCCATCCGAGGTGCCATCTGGATTCTGTTTCGATCCCGTGACCCCCTTTGCCGCCCCCCACGGGCCATCTAATCACCTAGCCAGGGGTGGACTAGAAATGGGAATTTGTATCACAATAACCTGTGAGAGAATTTGACACAGAAATATTTTTTAATGGTAACTGGCTTAATAAAAAAAAGAACTATAGCAAATCAGACAATTTATTTTATTAACCATGGGCCATGGTATAACCACCAAGGCCCTATTTTGCCCTCTCAAAAAGTTTTCAAAAATATCTAATATACAAGCTAAAACTACCAAATCGGGATGCCGGATGAAAGTGATTAACTCTTGAACCTGTAGTCCTATTTTGTTATTGCTCTCTGTACTTTTCATACAGTATATTACTAGTGGAGTGCCTGTGTTTTCACTACTTCTATCATCTCTACTAGACCCCAACCCTCCTGGACCCAAGTGACGAAATACCAACAACACTTTCAAACAATGGAAATCAAAGATGGCTATGAACGTTGTGTAATAGGGCGTGAAGCATCTGTCCATTTCTCCCTGGACAAATGAAGGTTTAAATGAGTCCTACCCCCTTTCCCATCATCCTCTCTCCCTAACCCCTTTCAACCCTTCCTCCCTCTCTCCTTCCATCTCCCCCAGGCAGATTCCGAGGCTCACATGCCCACCTGTCAGCTGTGGGAGCCCAGGACAGACCTGGAGCCGGGGGAGAGGGAGGGAGAGAGAGAGAGAGAGACAGAGAGAGAGAGAGAGAGAGAGAGAGATGAGAGAGAGAGAGAGAGAGAGAGAGAGAGAGTGAGAGGGAGAGGGAGAGAGATGGAGAGGGAGATGCTGTGAACGGAGTCTCACTACAACTTCTCGAATTCCAACCCCTGTAGGCTGGAGGTCAGTTGAACGAGTGAAATGTTCTGCTTTGTTGAATTACATGCAAACGATCCAAAGATTGTGATGCAGGTAGACTAGCAGCATTTACATTAATATATAACACTGTCAGGTCAACGTTCAACAATTCTGCAGAAGTGATGTCATTTTTGTATGTGTTGAGGCATAATTACATTGGCCCTACACTGAGTAGACTGCATGGTTAGTCATAAGTTCAAGGTAGCGAGAAATCAGATTTACTCTGTTCTTTCTATAATAGCCTAGTTTTGCCCTATACACTTTCACTGTAGCTTCAGCAGCCAAGAGAGAGAGAGAGAGGGGGTAGAGGGAAGGGGTGGGGAATATGCACACTGTTTGATGGACAGTGTGAGTAATTTTCCGCACATTATTTATGCCCCTTAAAACAAAGACTTTTCACTCAGTGCCTGACTGGATAAACGACCAGTTTGGAAAGAAATTATGAGCTGGGCTCCCATGGACACAATACAATGGAGTTAAGACATAAAAGTGTGCAAGGCGTATGGGTTTGTTGTGTATGGGAATGCAGTTAATGTTTCTAAGTCCTCACGGCATTGCAGCGGCCAGAGTTGGCTCGCGCCTTCACCGTCCAAATTAAAACAGCAGAAATCACCACAACAATTGAGAACAGATTTTCACTAAGGTGCCTTAATGACATTGTCAACCCATTACGATGCGAAATTGCACGAAAACACGTACGCGCGCGCACGCACGAACGCACGCACGCACGCACACACGCACTTACACACGCACTTACACACGCACACACACTAATGATGCAGCAACTTCAGGCTAAAGGGGTATCTCATCAATGAACAGGCTGTAATTCATAACATATTCACCTTAAGCTTTCGCGTGTGCGTGCGTGCAGGCGTTTGCGCACGCACATGTGACTGAGCTCATAGTGTATCTGTATGCACGTACGTACGTGTGTATGCTGTTTGCATTGTGAATGCGTTTGTACAGTATGATGGAGTGTGTGCGCATATGTGTATGTTTGTTGGTGTAGAGTGTGTGTGTGTGTGTGTGTGTGTGTGTGTGTGTGTGTGTGTAGTAGGCATCAGCAAACACACCCCCGCTGTTCCAGTCTGTTTCCCCCTCATAAAAAGCAACACTTAACACTTAATTCTCAAGCAGTTCTGACAACATTATACAGGTTAGTTTAAAGAGAGAACGAGAGAGAGAGAGTGTGTGTGTGTGTGTGTGTGTGTGTGTGTGTGTGTGTGTGTGTGTGTGTGTGTGTGTGTGTGTGTGTGTGTGTGTGTGTGTGTGTGTGTGTGTGTGTGTGTGTGTGTGTGTGTGTGTGAGAGGGAGAAGGCACTGGGAAAAGAATGATGAAAGGAGGGGGGGGGGGGGGGGCGGATGGGACAGAAGCCTGGTCAGTCAGCTGGGAATTTTTCAGAGAATTGGCTTTAATTAGTTAAATAAATTCTGCCCCAAAATGAGTGAGTTGAGAGACCGTGATAGGTGAGAGGGGCGTGCGAGCAAGGAATGAATGCGGAAGACGCTCTGTGAACGTGGTTGTGTGTGAGACAGAGAGAAGAGAGAGAGGTTAGTGTGTGTGTGTGTGTGTGTGTTAGAGAGAGAGAGGGAGAGAGAGAGAGAGAGAGAGAGAGAGAGAGGGAGGGGGGGGAAGTGAGTAGGCTATTTGGCCTGGTGTTGGGGAATATTTTACAAGCTGCATTAATGGCTGTTCTTAAAACACCCCTATTAAGGCAACACCATAACACTGTATATCATGAGCGATTATGTTCTCACACACACGCACGCACACACACACACACACACACACAAGCACGCGCGAGCGCTCATATACGGACCCAAACTATAAAATGTATTTGCTGGTCTGACACCTTTTTGTACAAACAGCAGTTTTCTGCTGCTGTTCAAACAGACGTTCAGCTTCAGACACACAATGAAGCCATTTACACTGTCCTGTTCCAGCTAATTATGCACCTCATGTCGGTGCTTAAACGGTACGCAGTTAAATAACCCAGTGTTAATTTAACTCTGAGAGTGTAACCAAATGGACCAGCAGTAATACTTAATCCAGCGGCTCTCCTTCTCAACCTTTCTATGGAGCAGGGGCCACTTGAAAATCCTAACATGGCAGCCTACTGTATATCGGCTGGTCGTTGTTAAGTGGTCAGATGGGTGGGCCGTGTGCATTGTCAGAGCATGTTTATTTGTGTTCCGGCTTGGACTAATGGTACTCACATTAAAGTTCGTCTATTATAACCGATGCAAAGTTATTTTTTTCTCTACTACTACTCATTGTAGAGTCTCATGATACTCAAACATGCACTGAAAGTCCCTGAGAAGCTATCGCTAATGCCGAACGAGCTAACGCTGGTTGCTTGTTTCTCTCCCAGAACCTGGCAACTCGGTGTTGCCAGGCAGAGAAATAAGCAAACAACGTTAGCTCGTTCGGCATTAGCGATAGCTTCTCAGGGACTTTCAGTGCATGTTTGAGTATCATGAGACTCTACAATGAGTAGTAGGTAGTAGTAGAGAAAAAAATAACTTTGCATCGGTTGTAATAGACGAATTTCCCTTAGCCACGCGCTCCCATTATGCCAACGGAGGGGGTCGAAAAAATTACGACAGGGGAATCGCTGGAAAAAATCAACGCCACTTTCTACGTCGGTAGGTGAGTAACGACACATCAAAGATAACACTTAAAATGTCCGGATTTCTCCTTTAAAGAGGAATACCACTAATTTTCAACTTTGAACCATGTCATAATATACCTTAGAGCTGTTGTGTGGAAATACAATACAAAAAAGTCCCCTCCTTCTATGTTGCCTAGAACTGGAGAATCGATTGTTGGGGTCATGTGATCAGTGACATACGGAAGGTGTACTCTTGGCCCGCCCTCTAAGCCTAAACTGCCTGATTCTCTAGAATGGGGAATCTCACTTCCAGCTGAAACAGTGCGACTTGTAGTGGTTTATAATGGCATATGGTTATATATCACTTTTCACAAAACATTGTACTTGTAGATAATAGAAATCAATTGGCTGAGAATGCTTTGACAAGTCTAAACTTTATATTGAAGTCGCACTGTTTTAGCTGGAAGTGAAATTCACCATTCTAGTGAATGAGGCAGCCTAGAGGGCGAGCCAAAGAGTACACCTTCCGTATGTCACTGATCACATGACTGCAACAATCAATTATCCAGTTCTAGGCGACATAGAAGGGGGGGGGCTTTTTTTCTTATTTTTCACAGCTCTAAGGTATGACATGGTTTAATGTTGAATATGAGTGGTATTCCCCTTTAAAGTTCCTATTTATCGATATCACAATGAAAGTTGTAAAGAAAAAATACCATCACATTTCTTTATTTTTTTACATAATCTTTTTCATATGAATGTTATACAGGTATATAATATATATATTATATACAAATCTTAGTGTTTTGCCAATTCATTGGGGGCCCACTTCCAATATCCTCATGACCCACAGGTTGTAAATCACCGGCTTAATCTCTGCTCCGCGCACAACGGTGTCACGCTCCCAAAAATAGCAGCTCTACAAGCTCACAAATGCGACGCAGCCTCTGCACTGCATTTAATATTACACATTTGATATTATAATAGCACATTTTATATTAAAATTCTTAAACCAAGCTTTATAATTTATTTGTTGACAGTCTGTGTGGCTGAACATTAAATTGGATTTTTTGTCATCAATGAGAAATCAGTGAAAAATCTTTTCAGAATTTTTGAACAGATTTAGGGTAAGACCAGTATTCTGACACAAGGGTTTCTCTCACAAGTTATATATTTTCCAGGATTCAAATTCCAAAATAGCAAGAAATTGCGTTATTTTTGCTAGTTTTGTGTGATGCTGTGGTATGAAAAAGTAGGCCATTGATTTATGAAAAAAAAAAACATTTTAGGTAACACTTTACTTAAAGGTCGGGTCTATAATGTTTATAATTATGCATAACA
>NC_137616.1:35185078-35230078 GCF_963280865.1 Gymnoscopelus braueri | reverse complement strand
AAAGTTACATAGTGAGGCTTTAATGTAATGTTATTTGCAATTTTTTCCCTTTTTTCTATTTTCTTTGTTCATTTAAATCACTTCAAGATATTTTTTTTTGCTGACGTATTTTATAGTTTCATACTTTTACATACATTCAACAAGTCCAAGTGCTGTAATCCTTTTGAATCCCATTTTTCCAGACACTTCCACCCAGATGAACACATGTACTGTACAGTAGTATATTCAGTTCTTTGTGTTGATTCCACGCCGTTACATTTTTGTGGCATTCTTGTGGGAATGGCTATGAAAAATTGCATTTGAAGTGCTGTCCCTGTTCTCTGGTCGCGGTGCCTTATTACTTACAGGACACTCGGTTCAACATTTCGTAGCTGCCGCTGGCAGAAACCTTGTATCTCCATATTTCAACTTTTTATGTTTTTTCATGGATGAATGCCCTACTTCATCAATCATACACGAGTGTCGCACCAAAGTAGTGTGCTGCACCAAAGTACTGAAAATAGCAGATCTACAAGCTCACAGATCGGCTATTTTAATTAGTTTTCATCTTTTTTTTAATTATATTTTCTGGTCTTTTCTACCTTTATTGATAGTACACAGTAGAGAATGACAGGAAACAGGGAGTGACTCACTGCAAAGGTCGTCAGGCTCGGGAATCGAACCCACGACTCGCTGTCAGGCCGCTTCAGAGCCTGTATGTGGTATAACCACTAGGCCAGCGGCGCCCAGTTTTAAATGTTTCTGAAATAATGATACAAAAGTTACTGTTTTGGACATATATGAGGTTTCCCGCCCGACAGCAACGATTTGAGAGTTTGAGTGCTTTGTTTGTCTATTTGGAAACCTTTAGAGAAAGCGTTTCCAGCCCAACATCAGAGGGACAGAGACCGCAGAGCAGCGGAGGAGCACGCCCCGGAGCCAGGCGCCGCTGACTGATGACAACGCTAACCAAACAAGCCACCGCTGCTGTGTTGCACTGAACGATGACACGGTAAAGAGAGGGATGGTGGCCGGCGGCCACTGACTGGTGACGTGTGAGCATGTTTGAAACATGCAAACTACACATACACAACATGCTCAATGAGTATAATGGGCTAACACACTGCCTACTAACCTCTCACTGGGACTGCAACTATAGATTATTGTTTTATTTGCAATTATTCTATATATATCACTTTTTTCGATTAATCGAATAATCGAGAAGCACTTTTTTGTAATTGTTTATTTAATGTTTTATATATCAACACATTGATTAACTACTGAAGAGTTTTTTTTTAATACTTGGTCACACAACGGTGTCATGATTTTCTTTTTTTTAAAGCCGATCTTTTAAAAAGATTTCTCCTATAACATGCCAAACAAAGAGTGTAAAGGTGGAGATACATGTTTCGTTAAAAAAATATATCCTATAACCTAAAACATGCCCAAAATAGGGATTGATTCAAATGATTCAATTAATTAATGATATCTTCTTTTTTTAATCAATTCAATCGATTAGTTTAAATGTTAAATGTTGACAACTCAATTCTCACTCAGTCTCAAACAAACAGTAAATAACATTAAATCACAGGATTTAAACGTGATGTGCAATCATGTCTCATTTCATTAATGTGGTGACACTTTTTGTGAGTGACTGTGTGTGTGTGTGTGTGTGTGTGTGTGTGTGTGTGTGTGTGTGTGTGTGTGTGTGTGTGTGTGTGTGACTGTGTGTCTGTGTGTGTGTGTGTGTGTGTGTGTGTGTGTGTGTGTGTGTGTGTGTGTGTGCGTGCGTGCGTGCGCGTGCGTGCGTGCGTGCATGCGTGTGAGAGAGAGAGAGAGAGAGAGAGAGTGAGAGAGTGTGATGTGATCCTGTCCATTGTTCTGATTTTCCACTAATTAAATCTTTCCTCCTGCTCACTAGGTGCAGGCAGTGAGACTGCAGTACCTGCTTCCTACCACTGGGCGGCAGAATGACACAGTTACACTGTTCATGGAAACCCCAACAGAGGACAATGAAGCAAGATAGGTGAGTGTGTGTGTGTGTGTGTGTGTGTGTGTGTGTGTGTGTGTGTGTGTGTGTGTGTGTGTGTGTGTGTGTGTGTGTGTGTGTGTGTGTGTGTGTGTGTGTGTGTGTGTGTGTGTGTGTGTGTGTGTGTGTGTGTGTGTGTGTGTGTGTGTGTGTGTGTGTGGCGTGTGTGCGCGCGTGCATGTTGTGTTATCATCAAGAACAATTTAACGACGCTAAACCTATAGACACCGGCTATTTGAAAATAGCCAATCTACAAGCTCACAACAAAACATGTCATGGTGTGGCGCGTTGTGAGCTTGTAGATCTGCTGTTTTCTAAAAAATATTTAAGAGAATGTGGAATGTTTTTGAAACATTTTAAATACAGAAAACCTGTATGGGGAGTCCCGGATCCCTGACATGAAATATTTTCAGTTGAGGGTCCGTGGCCAAATACATTTTAATTTGGGGGATCTTGACATGTTTGAGCACCAATGACACGTAGCCTGCGAGTTAGTTCAGGCAGTATACACTCGAGAGGTTACATAAATGCTCATTTCTATGTGGCTGTATTCAGCGTCATGCAGACCCATACGTCATACACTGACGTGGCAATCAGCTGTCCAATTGGGCGGGTTACTTAAGCTCACCTAAATCTGTGTTCCTTCCGCTTTGTGTGTTATGGTTTTGTCATGCAGCGTTTTGTCCCACCACCACCCCAGCACCTGGGCTCTGCTATTGGTCTGTTCCCCATGGAGGGTTGTTATTATATCTATCTCCCTGCTCTTAATGGTTAATGATGGTTGTCTTAATTGTGCTGAGCAGGGAGAAAAATGTAGCAGAGCCTGAACGCCAAGATGAAATATTACATCCACACTTGTATTCTCATTCTATAATATTGGTTCAATATATTTGGTCTATTAGTTCAGTCTATTCGTGAGTTATCTGACTGAACTGGTTTAAACAACCTTAGGAAGGAAGCCCTAATAAAGCAGTTTTACATAAAAACAAGCCCAAAGTCGCTTATCATAAGCGGACTTGGCAACACTGTTCGGAATCCTCAGGTTTGTTTGGGATTCTAGGTTACAGTACATATCGGACAAACATGAAAAGCCTCTTAGCACAAAACAACACATGTTATCTCCACAGCTCAGTGAGTCAAGACTGTAGCTTGACAACAATGTGGTTCCAGTGTTGCTTCATGGCTCACAGCCTATCATCGTCCCCTGTGTCCCTGGCTATGGGCTGCCTGGGCGTCACAGTGGCTGGCAGTGCTAAGACACAGACTGCACTCATAACGGTGCTCGTAACCAACAGGTCATCATAATTTCAAATCCCCACTATGGTCAGTGTGTCCATGAAAAGCCATGAGTCCTCCTGTTCCCTGACTCTGACACTCTGCGTCAGCCCAGAGCCCAGCGCGTAAACGTAGGTAAACAGTAATTACGTGTTGGAGTGGACAAAGCAAATGTGGACAAATGTAAACACGTTTATATGTGAAGGACGAGATCAGTGTGTTTCTGTTTACCAGTCGAGAAGCATCTGCTCATCTTAGTAGAATGAACTTCACTCTTGGCTCTGAGCACCTATTGTGCTGTAGGCCTACTGTATGTCTCCATCTTATTTTATGGCAACTTGGCAAGCTAAGCTTAGCATACTGTATCTATATCAGCGTGTTCTGGTTTTGGTACCCAGCAATGCCCGGGTGATTGAGTGGTGAAGGCTCTCTCCCTCCCTCCTTCTTTCCTTCCTAGCTCTCTCTCTCACTCCCTAACAAATGGACCCTATCAGATGGATTTGGTTCCATTTGTACAGTCTCAGAGTTACAGACCTGTAACCCACGCTGAGAACCACTGCCTTAGATTAAATGAGTTTATTTTATTTTATTTATTTTGTTATTTTTATTGGTGAGACATAGGTGGTACAGAGAAACGAGGGTTAGTTGTCATTGTTAACAAATGGAGTATTTATTTAGGATCAGTCTGGGTCAAGTCTGGGTTTAAATGATAAAATGTATATTTGTGTATATTCGCTCTACAGTATATTTGTGTATATTTAGAATTGTATTTCTGTTCTGTATGGGATGTTACACTCTGAACAACAAAGGTTCTATGGACCCCGTGGACCTGAAAAGACATCCTTAGCTTGCCTCATGTACGACCCCATTAAAAGTCTCAGAGTTGAGTCAATTTATATGATCAAGAACCTACTGTAAATAGTTCTAGTTTGTGGATCCAGAGAGTTCAACATGGAGCCATTACATAGGCTCCGCTGAACCTTTTCCCGTTCCAAACAGATTTTTATATAGAATTAGTCATTCCAACAAATGACAAGTGAAGTTTAAAAAACTTGTGCAATGAGGCAGAAGGGAAAACAAGATGATTTCAGAGTGTTAGTGGTTCTTCTCCACAGAGACTGGAGAGAGTTACGGCCCTCATTAAACACTTAATAGTTTACAAAAGATGAGTGTAGTGAAGTCAAAACCTCCTCTCCATCCATCCATCCATCCATCCATCCATCATCCATCCATCCATCCATCCATCCATCCATCCATCCACCCATCCATCCATCCATCCATCTATCGCATCCAAGATGACCACAATGGAAATAAGCCCTCTGGCTTTATTGTGTTTTCATCCTCGGTGATACAATGTCTGAAAGTGCTTTAGTGCTCTTATTTTATGTCACCAAATAAAATCCATCCATCCATCCATCCATCCCAGATGAAACGTCTTCCAACCCCTGCCTCTCTTTTCTCTGCTCCCTCTCTCATTTTCTCCCGCTCTTAAATGCTCGCTCTCTCATTTTCTCCCTCGCTTACACGCTCGCTGATTCTCTCTCTCTTTCTCTGTTTGTGGAATAGCCATTAACCAGCGTGCTTGCATGCGGGTGTATAAATGTGCATGCATTTGCATCCGTGCATACAGCAGTGTGCTGTTTGGTGCACGCTGGTGCATTTATGTGCACGGAGGTACTGTAAATGCGTGCTTGTGAGAGAGAGAAAGAGATAGACGTAGTGGAAGACAGAGTATGAGTGAGTGAGTGAGAGAGACGGAGGGGGATTGAGTGTGTCTCTTCTGGTGTGGTTTCATGGAGTTATTTGGTGTTAAAATATGCCTTAATGGATGCAGGAGATCCATTTATTACAGGCAGGAAGTGAGAGGAGGAGGGGGGTTTCTTCTCATTTAATTTGACCGCTGTGGAGCTCGCCAAGTCCTGCATGCAAGGCCGGCCTGGCATTCCACAATATACACTACACGCGCGCGCGCGCACACACACACACACACACACACACACACACACGCACGCTTCTATACACGCACATGTACACACCCCACGACATGGACACGCATAATGTGTATAAATACATTCAAATGTATTCAATTGCTTTATGCCTGTTTGTGAAATACACACAAACAAACATGCATTATAATGTGAATATGCACACATTATGTTTGTGTGTGTGTGTGTGTGCACACATTATGTTTGTGTGTGTGTGTGCACACATTAAAATTTGGACCGTGACCTTCATTGTGACCTTTACCTTGGGTGTAATCATTATTTGTACTGTGTGTGTGTGTGTGTGTGTGTGTGTGTGTGTGTGTGTGTGTGTGTGTGTGTGTGTGTGTGTGTGTGTGTGTGTGTGTGTGTGTGTGTGTGTGTGTGAGTGAGTGAGTGAGTGAGTGAGTGAGTGAGTGAGTGAGTGAGTGAGTGAGTGAGTGTGTGCATGCGTGTGTGTGTTTGTGTGTGTGTGTGTGTGTGTGCATGTGCTTTCTTTGTGTATGAGAGTAAATATTTACACCCCTATATACAGTACACACAGGAATACACCTAATTTAAATGTAACCTAGCATTTTGTGTGGACACCCGTGCACACACACACACACACACACACATGCATGTGCACTGTGGTTACTTTCTGGCAGTGGGGCATGGCCTTCAATGAACCACGGAAAACACACACAGACATTCATACCGGCACACGTATAATATAACACACACACACACACACACACACACACACACACACACACACACACACACACACACACACACACACACACACACACACACACACACACACACACTGACCCCCTTCTCAAACATTCAAATAAACCAGTGCTGAGGTTATATAATAGGGCTCTAGAGGTCTTATTAATTCTGATCCATTTTTCAGTCGTAGCGCTCCATCACTCTACTTCTGTCTCACCTCTCTCTCTCTCTCTCTCTCTCTCTCTCTCTCTCTCTCTCTCTCTCTCTCTCTCTCTCTCTCTCTCTCTCTCTCTCTCTCTCTCCTCTTTGTGTTGTCTTTCAGTACCTGTCATTCAGATTTTTACCACATTCCCCTCTCTCTCTCCTGGGTGGCGATGGAGCACAAAGCTACACTTCTCTCCTCATCTCTCTGTCTCTGCATTGCCAAAGTCTCTCTCACTTTCTCTCTTTGTCTCTCTCACTCATCTCTCTGTGGCTCACACACCTCGTTCCTTGTTTCAGATTTTCACTTGCGTATATCGTTGCTGTCGGGCAAAAACCTCTTATCTCCATATTCTAACTTTTTGTGTTTATTTGTGTAAATTAACGCCCTACTTGATCACACTACAGCGTCACATAAAAGTATCAAAAGTATCAGATATACAAGCTCAAAACGCGGCGCGAAGCGACGCGTTTTGAGCTTGTAGATCTGCTACTTTTGATACTTTTGAATTTGAATCATGAATCCTAACAGTCTTGGACATATGAGGTTTCCACCCGAGAGAGACAATATGCAGTTTATCCCTCTAGTCATAGTCATACCTAGTGGGACCTGATCACCCGATTCAGTAAGATGAATTGGCAGTGGGACTCGTTGGGAGGGGGAGAGTATATCACTCACATTTGCGAGTACAGTTTTTGAGGCAGTGAGGGAGTGTGCGAAAGAGAGAGAGAGGGGGAAAGATAGACACATACTGTAGTGTAGACAGTATACTGCTGTAGTTCTCAAACCTTTTCATGTCAAGGAACCCCAAAATTATATTTATTTGACTGCGGACTCCCATCTGAAAAGGTTTTGTGCCAGGGACCCCCAGAAGAGAAGATTTGTGTAAAAAATTAATCAAAATGTGTCAATACTTTTAAGGTCTTTTAAAATAAATAAAATAGCAGATGTACAAGCTCGCAGTGAGCTTGTAGATCTGCTATTTAGCCAACGTGTAAATGGATAAAGTGGTTAAAATTATTGTGATGCTATTAACTACTCTTGCTGGGGACCCCCTGGTACCCCCCCAAGGACCCCTGTGGGTTTCCAGGCCCCACTTTTGAGAACCAATGGTATTCTCTGTATATAGAGCCAACAGTACTTGAACATTTACCACATTTATTTCCTGAAACATCAACAAACTCATTTGTGGCAAAAGAATGTCAAGACTGATAACAGACATCATTTTATTTGTATTGACATATCCTGTAGTGATTAATCACCATGATTATCCATTATCTGCCCATCAAGGTTATTTCTAGTTTTTCATTTTTCATTCGTTTTTAATTTGTTTCATTTCAGTTTAGTTTAAATTTGTGTTTTAAAGTGGGTTTGCTAGTTTGGTGTAGTTTTGTAAAAAGGCTCAGTTTCTTGTTTAGTTTTTAGTTTTAGTTTTTTATTGTAATTTGGAGATGTCTGGCGAGATCAGGAAATGTATTGTTTAATAGAAAAATATACTATATATTTCTTTATTCACAATTAAAAATGCCACGGCTAAAAAAATGTTAAGATAGATTTCATTTCCACCCCAAATACTAGGGTTATGTATGAAATATAGACAACGATTAACACAATATCAGTTGCTTTTTAAAAAAGAATTTAAAATGAGCAAAATTCCCCATAACAGCTGACATCACAAAACGTTATTTACCTGATGATTTCTGAATGTGGGGGCGAGGCAGATTTAGCTGTCCAAACGCTGATTCCCAAAATGTATATAACATTATATTGTTTATGACAATGGCAAATGATATCACATTATTTTAATTTACAGCATTTAAAATTAACTGGTGGCGTGCCTTTAAACGTGAGACATCACCCAACTACTGTACATCTGATCTGATCTCCCGACAAAGTCAGGACAAGACAGCATGGTCTGTGGAGGCTTAGGGTGTGATAAAACACCAGCCCACCATATTTCCTCCACACACACACACACACACACACACACACACACACACACACACACACACACACACACACACACATACACACACACACACACACACACACACATTTGTATTACTATGCTTTTTTATGAAGCCGAAAATAGCCGATCTACAAGCTCACAACGCGTTGCACTGCAATGAGTCATGAACTTGTGTGCAACTAAGTACAGTATAAAACGGGCATAAGTTATAACTCTAACCCTAAGGCCTAAACCTAACCTCTAAATGCCTGTTCCTAACCCTAATCCAAACTGAATCTTTAACTAATTGTAAGCCTAACTCCCCACCTCTGTCTTAACTAGAAATTCTATTGTGAGATTTCTCTTGTTACAGTGTCAACTTCTCAAATTGTAATTGTGGGGACATTTGGCCCTCACAAGTATGAGGGCCTGTATACAGCAAAAAATAGAATAAAAATACGTTCACATATTTCAAAATGTCCAAAATAAATACATTTTGTCAGCCTTGAAGAAAAATTGGCCCAAGAAATTGTTTTTCCTGACAAAAACATTTTCCCTGGAATTTTTTATTTTTTTTAATATAGAGTTTTGGCCCAGGTTTGTCTATTTTGAAATATACAGTGCGAGTGTATTTATGCAGTAGGCCTATAGGAAGAGACCGACAAGTGAAGGGGTCAAATGAGAGTTCTGGTCAGTGTGTGTTTGATTCATTCCAGCCATAGGAAACCATCAGTACAATACTGGTCTGTTTTACGCCCATCTTCCATCCTGGAATATTCTGGGAAATTGTTCTTAGTGAGTCACACCAAAAGTGTGTAGGTGTGTGCGTGCATGCGTGGGTATGGTTTGGTGGTGGTGTGTGTGCACGGCACGCGCACACGTGTGCATGGTGTGTCAGCATGTCTGTGTGTGTTTGTGTGCATAGACGGAGTTGGGTAGATTATTTTTCACTCCGTTTTACACACATTATGCCCGAACCACGCATTCTCACACCTGTCAAACGGGTGACGAGTTGTGAGTTGGCTTGTGACCCGACGGGGCACTCCTGTCGCTTCACTTGTTGACGAAGACAGATGTTTTATGATTCGAAGCCTATCGGTCTGCAAATCGTCTCTGTCGGGTGGAAACCTCGTATGTCCAAAACTGTTACAAAAATAGCAAAAGCAGCTCGAAATGTGCCTCTTCGCGCCGCGTTTCGAGCTTAAACCCTTCTTAGCAGTGAACATGGATGAATTCACTTTATTCTGGTAAATGCCTAGATGTTAACCATCACATAACCTGCCTAGGGCTCAATGACGTCGGTCAGGAGTTGTAAAACCAGTATTTAGATGTACAGCAGCAGTTGAGTTTACTTAAACAAGCGTATGTTGATGTGAACTGTTTTATACCAATGAAAATGAAGAAATCAGTCATTTATTTTTCTTTGATTTGTTTTCTTCTATTATTTAAGTAATAGGTGAGGGGTGTTTGTTTAACAGAGAATTTGATGCACTTGACGAAGAAAATTTATAATTTATGTTATTTAAAGTGCTTCACGTGAGCTTTTGCAACCTTTTATGCTTTTGTGTGACGTTGTAGTATGATCAAGTAGGGCGTTAATTTACGAAAAAACACAGAAAGTTAAATTATGGAAATAAGAGGTTTCTGCGACGAAACTCGCTCGTCTAGCACCTCGCTCGTGGGTGACTCGCATGGCTCAAGTCCCCCCTCGCGGTTCTGACGGCGTGCCGGCCTTGTTTGAAATGTTTTGATCCCGGATGCGTCAACCACCCATTACGATTTGGGAGTGAGAACCGCGCTTCCGCCTTGGCGTTGAAAAGGAACAAGACAGGGGAGTGTCATGTTAAACGGATGACTCGACACTTGATGTTTCCGCAACCCGTCACTATTATACTTAACCTGAGAGTGAGAATATGCGTCTTGACGAAGGCAGGTGTCCAAAACTGTTACTTTTCAGGATTCAGAGTTTTTTAAGAAAAAAACACAAAAAGTTTGAATTTGGAGATAAGAGGTTTCTGCCCGACAGCAACGGTATAAATATATATATACACAGTACATGGGTGTTGTCATGGTGCAGCAGTCTGTCAGTGTTACACAGAGGTGCTGATAGTGTGTCATAAAGTCCTGGTTGTGTCTGTCATCATGTTGTGGATTCGCCCACTGTTGGAGGGGAAAACATGGCCGACAGAGTGTTTGGATTGTGATTTGACCAAGTTTAACGGCGCCGCGGAGGAGTAAGAAGACTGCCACACTACAGCCTCTGTAGCCCTGAGGAGGGTTTGTGCCAGGATTAAATCATACAGTTTCAACATACAAAAAAACAAAATACGGTAACTAGAGCCTTCAATGGACTCACACAAGCCACTCGGTTAAGAGTAGCTGTGTGTGTGTGTGTGTGTGTGTGTGTGTGTGTGTGTGTGTGTGTGTGTGTGTGTGTGTGTGTGTGTGTGTGTGTGTGTGTGTGTGTGTGTGTGTGTGTGTGTGTGTGTGTGTGTGTGTGTGTGTGTGTGTGTGTGTGTGTGTGTGTGTGTGTGTGCGCGCCCGCATGCATGCACGCGCGCACGTGTGTGTCAGGTTACAAGGCGGATACACTGCTCTTGCCCTCCTTTCATCAACTAAGAGAGGAAGAATTGAACAGCGCCAGATAGCAATCTGACCCTCTTTACACTCACATGAAAATACACCATCCTCTATTATATGTACTCCAGTTTGATAGACACTGTGTCTGCCATAAAACGTATTTAAACTCCACATTTTCTTGCATTCTCCCAATAGTGTGGAAATCATCTCCTCTCTTTAACCACTTAACCACTGAACAAATTCTAAAGAATAGCAAAAATAGCCGATCTACAAGCTCACAACCTGTCGCAGCGTAACACAAGTGCACAGATCTACAAGCGTTGTGTGCTCGTAGATCTGCTTTTTTCAAGATCTTTTTAGAAATTGTTCGTATTGTTATATTTAAGTGGTTTACCTATGGAGTTACTCAGATATCATATCATCATATATATATATCTTTTTTTATTTTTTATTTTTTTATATACACACACATTGTTTCCCTCTTACCTCTAGACTGCATTTAACAATGAAAGAGTTTTACTAAAACATTAGTTTTTCTTTGGGTAAGACGTTTACAGTATACTGATAGATTTCACCTAAACAGCACTTATATAAAATGGGATGGTATCCATACACACAGTAAAATCCTCAGCGTTCAGTTACTGTATCTCTTACTGGTCCATTTGGTTACATTTGTACACTCTCAGAGTTACAGAGTTTAACCCTCTGGAATTGACTGTGTATCCAAGTTTCTTTCATTGATGTGTTTTAGCCATTAGGTGGAGCTGGCTGTGTTTGGAACAGGTGCAGCATGCTGAGACGTTTTACTCATTTCATTCATCATCAACACGTCTTACATTTAGATTTACATCATTCTTTTACACGTTTCCCATATGTTATAAGTTGATATTGTCATGTTATTTACATCTTATTTCAAAGGTCTTTTGTTATTTTTTTTTGTTCTTGTATGTTTCAGACATGAGAAACATTGAACTGAACGTGCCAAAACAAATAAGTAAGTAATAAGTAATAGAGAAAAAGGACGTAGGAAATTAAAACTAAATGAAATGGTGCCAGTGTGGCAGTGGTTGAGTAGTTATTGTGTAACTTTGTGTGTGTGTGTGCGCATGTGTGTGTGCGCATGTGTGTGTGCGTGTGTGTGTGTGTGTGTGTGTGTGTGTGTGTGTGTGTGTGTGTGTGTGTGTGTGTGTGTGTGTGTGTGCGCGTGTGCGCGCAAGGTGGTGGTGGGGGTAATTACGGTGTAGGGTATCCTCCTCATCACTAGCGCTGACCTATAGGAGCACAACGGTTAATCATCCACTAACCACTACAGAGAGAGAGAGAAAGAAGAGTCACCATTGAGTATTGCTCTGTTCCACACACAGAGAGAGAGAGAGAGAGAGAGAGAGAGAGAGAGAGAGAGAGAGAGAGAGAGAGAGGAGTCACCATTGAGTACAGAGAGAGAGACACAGACAGACAGACAGCCAGACTAAATAGGGACACACCTGACAGACGGAAACATTTAGAGTCTTTTCTCTGCCCGTTTGGAATGAGGAATACACTCAGCCTGACATCTCTGTGATCCACAGACACCTGCTGCAGAGCTCCTCTCAGCCTCCCGCCTCTAGTCTCACCACCAGCCTCCTGGCTGCGGGAGGACGTGCGAGTCTGTCTGCGTGTACCGCGGCTGAGCGCTGAGAGAACAGTGCATGTCTGTCCCACGCGCAGCGGCAGCCCCCTGCGTTGCATGCCATCCTCGAGTCACAGCGCACGGGCTATACTTGCCGCGTGACTGTCCCCCCCGCGGCGCCGCGCGCATGGAGCCCCGGCCCGGCTGCCGCCGCACAGGATGCCAGCTGCTGCAGTGAAGCCGGCTCCGGAGGAGGAAGGCATGGTGGCGGAAGGAGGTGGAGGAGGAGGAGGGGGAGTGGGAGAGCGCGGCGGCGTGCCCCAGAGGGAAGCCTCGGGGCCGGCCGGCGAGCGGCTGCCTCTCCCCGGCCTGAAGGTCCCCCGGGAGATGCTCCGGAGTTTCCCCCACTCCAAGCGGGTGGGATCCTACCTGGTGGGCAAGATGATCAACAAGGGGTCGTTTGCCAAGGTGATGGAGGGGCTGCACATCGGCACGGGGGAGAAGGTGAGGGGGGCTGTCTGTGGTGTGGATTTTTGTAATATTAGTTCAAGAGAGGGTCTTTCACTGGTTTAGTAGCAAGTGGGCACAAATAACCTTCGAGGCTGAATGAGCAACTTTTTCTTTTCCTTTTTTGACCGTACATTTCGTATGGTAATATCAGCATGGGATTCTGATCATGATTTGAACTGTGTAGAGTACAAAGCAAAGTCAGATGGGGCTAATTAAAACTCTAGTCCCCTCTAGTCCCCTACCCCCCCTCCCCCTGTATGAGCATCCGATCAGGACAGAGACGAGGCTTTATTGTCACATACAAGAACATCTAGTGAGGACAGGGACAAGATAGGGACATGGTTCAAGCTTCAGTGTTCCATCACAGTGTGTCTCGTTAAAAGAAGTGAAGTAGATCCTCAAATCTGTAAAGCAATAGAATTGAGGGATTACATTTTTAGGTAAGGGGTTGCTAATTTAATTCATCTATTCAATTGTGTTTTTCTTTCTGTCTAAAACACAAATGGACCTGTAACTCAGAGATTTGCTCCACGGGAGTGTGATTGTTTGTCTCTGTCCCTTTACAGCTGTAAAGAGGATTTAAGTTGTTATAGTTTGAGACGTTTTATTATCCATTCATTCAGAAGTGAAGTGGCTCCTACTGTACAGTACATTTGTGTGGTTGCAGAGCAGAGTTTAGGTGTGGTACGTAGGGTTTAAAGGGTATGATTTGTAACGTGTACACCTGTAAATGATAATCATACACACAGTTTTGAAGTATGGAAAGGCCTGTTATTATCCTCTATGCACACACACCCTGCTGCTGTCTTTGTTTCACGAGGGTATGGTTTCATTGTTCCATGGAAACATATAGCTTTAGGGATTAGTAGAAATGGCCTAATTTTCGGACCTTTCACCAGGGGAAACGCCCACTTTATTATTGTTTCTGCTAGTGTCAAATGTAGCTGACATTGAAGTGAAACGCAAGTGTGTGTGTGTGTGTGTGTGTGTGTGTGTGTGTGTGTGTGTGTGTGCGTGTGCGTGTGCGTGTGTGTGTGTGTGTGTGTGTGTGTGTGTGTGTGTGTGTGTGACTGACTGTGTGTGATTCATGGGTCACTGCCTGACCCCAACTTCTCTGTACCTGACCCAGTCTCCATGGTGATGACTGCAAGCTCACCTCTGTGGATGTTTGTTCCTCTTAACCCATGAACCTCTGTGTGTGCACACAGGATACAATCCTCAATGTTCATTTAAGTAGTGTAAAAATAGAGTCTAGGGTTTCGAATCCATCGCGTTGCATCCAGATTTGTCGAGCGTCTATATGAACACAAATGACCCATGTTCGGGGGAGGGAAGCCGGGCGGGGCGGGTTATATTTGTCACTGCATGTACTCCTACGGGGAGCACAGGCAGCACCTGTCAGCACGGAGTGTTGGGTAGGAAGAGTAGGACGGAGGCGCTGCATGTGTCCTCCCGGTTGGGGCTCCTCAGTAGGCCAATAGGATACAACAGCAGTGACAACACACAGAAACCGGGAAAGTAAGGGGAGATATTGATTGACATAGCTACTAAATTGGGAAGAAAAAGCTACCAAAAAAACTAGTGTATCCTCTCAGAGTTAACGCTCAGGATTTTACTTGGATGCGGTCACGTACTTTACATGTGAATATACTGTTACAAGCTCTAAGGAATGACCTTTCATTGAGAACATTTCAAGTAGAGATTCAACTGTGTTATTGTTTCCCCTTAATCTTGTGCATCATATGACTTTGGGTTATGGTAGCCTAGGGCAGTGGTTCTCAAAGTGGGGTCCAGGGACCCCTAGGGGTCCTTGAGGGGGGTGCTAGGGAGTACCCAGCAAAATTAGGTACAATTTAACCACATGAACCGTATTTTATCCTCAGGCTGTTTGAAAATGGCTGGTCTACAAGTTCGCAAAGCATCATGATGCAACGTGTGAGCTTGTAGATTTGCTATTTTCGAAACATTTAGAAAAATCTTAAAAAACTGGACATTTGAAATAGTTTAAATTATTATTATTATTATTATTTAAGTTGACATGAAAAGGAGAACCACTAGCACCAGGGGTCACGCAGTCACACATGTGTGACCAGTAAAAAAGTGTCCGTACCGTGACATGTTTAACCACTTCATTGACCAAGGTTCCCTGTAGGGGTCTGTACTTTTTTCCTCTACACCAAACCCCCTCTGTGAAAATAGCCGATCTGCTATTTTCAGCAAATGCTTGCCTATTTTCGGCTAATATTTGCCTATTATGGCATGCCCAGAATAGGGACGCTAGGGTTTGTGGTTTTTTTCCTTGCATGTAGTTTGTTGTTTTCTCTTTCTCACACGTGAACCAATAATAAGTCTTAGTTTTTCAGGTATTATAAGTAAAGCCTTGATTTATAGAAACGAAAAGGAAAGAAAGGAATGCATGACATACAGATATGATGGTGGCCGGGAAAACTAAAACGAAGATGATTTGACAAACAATTATATTTCTTTTAGGTAGTTTTAGTTTAGTTAGTTTTAATTTTAATTACATTTTTATTTTGTTTTCCATTCTCAGTTTATTTTTCATTTTAGTTTCAGTTAACATTTTTCTTAACATTTTCCCGTTTTAGTTTTGGTCTTAGTTTTAGGTTTTTCTAATAACCCTGCCACATGACCAAGGTTGGTGGAATCTGCATTCAGTACAGCATGGTGGGTGAGCTCAATTCAACAGTGTCAGTAACAGGCAGATATCAACATCACAAAAGACTTGACATCACGTTAGACAACAGATGTTAATAGAATATGAAGTGATCATACTGTATGAGGTTGCTGGTAAATTGATTCCTTTCATAAGGCAAGTCAATTTCAATCTTGTTTGAAGTTTTCTATATTGCACTGTCAATCTAGCTTCCTTTCCTTTCATTATTCCTTATCTAAGTTATCTGAGACGGGCTACATTGAAACCAGTTCAACACATGAAGCCATTAACATACTGTAAAGAACGGTTGATTTAGCTTACAAGTAATAAACCCCCTTTACAAAGCAGACATTCAAAAGGCGGTACAGATTGGATTTTTATCTTCCATGTGTGTGAACAATGCTGTGAACACGCAGACATCACATCAGCCTCAATGATCTACCATAATGTTTCAGTCGGGCAGAAACCTCTTATCTCCATATTTTTTTCTTTTTGTGTTTTTTCTTAAGTTAATGTCTATACTTGATCATATCTACAGTGTCACACAAAAGCATCAAAAGTAGCTGATAGACAAGTTCAAAACGCGTCGCTTTGAGCTGCGTTTCGAGCTTGAATTTGAATACTGAAAAGTAACGGTTTTGTATATACATTATGAGGTTTCCACTCGACAGAGATGACAAGTTGGAAAGTCGTTATATAGAGAGGAAGAACCAAATTATTCATCGTAGTGTTTATTTCGACAAAAGAAATGTTTATATACTGGCATAATTGGAGGCAGCATGTTAAACTGATATAATCTTCAATGAGTTAAAGTTACTTAGGAACCATACTGGTGGTCTACCACGTTTAGTCCATTGATTATGAGTCACAGTATAATTGAGATTACTGCAGACATTTTCCAAAGCATACGATTTATTTTTGTAGTTTCTTCTTTTCCCATTTTTTGGGGGGTTGAGGAAACCACTGGATTCCATTCATTTCAGCACAATATGAAAAAATATTAAGTTATATTATTGCTGTGTTTTAATGCATTTGATAGTGTGGATTGAAAATTATCGCTGGGGAAACGATTTGGTTTTACGTACAAAACTCAAACATCCATGACTTTTTAACATGGCAGGATTATCAGCCGCAGAATCAGAGAATTCTAAAGTGGTTTTATTGCGTGAAAGAAAAGAAAAACAGCCAAATGTAATTATTCCTAAATCTAACTCAGCAGTAATGTCAAGTATACCATGATTCTTATCAGTGGGGTACGCATGCCAGAAAAGTGATACAATGGCACACACATAACTGTGTGTGTGTGTGTGTGTGTGTGTGTGTGTGTGTGTGTGTGTGTGTGTGTGTGTGTGTGTGTGTGTGTGTGTGTGTGTGTGTGTGTGTGTGTGTGTGTGTGTGTGTGTGTGTGTGTGTGTATATGTGTGTGTGTTTAAGGTGGCAATAAAAGTGATAGATAAGAAGAAAGCTCGTCAGGACTCTTATGTCCTGAAGAACATGAAGAGAGAACCTCGAATACACCAGATGGTCCGACATCCTCACATCGTGGTCCTACTGGAGGTAAGGGCACGCCATCCCTTTCTCTTTTCTTTCTCACTTTACCTGTCCTCTCTCTTCTCTCGGAATACTACAAAAAGGAGTGCGCAGGAAAAAAAATATTTCACCAACTGCCAGTGGTGGAAAAAGTACTCAAATTCTTTACTTAAGTAAAAGTACCAATAATGCAATATAAAAATACTCTGTTACAAGTACCAGAATTCAAAATGTACTTGAGTAAAAGTACAGAAGTATTGGCATCAAAATGTACTTAACATACCAAAAGTAAAAGTACTAAAATATTTGAAAATAGCAGATCTACAAGCTCACAACGCGTTGCGATGCGACGCGATGTGAGCTTGTAGATCGGCTATTTTCAAATAGCCTAGGTATAAGATAGGGCTGAAGTGGTTAATGTATGTTTCATAATGTAATAATTTATATCTGAAAAGTAACTAGTAACTAAAGTTTTCAAATAATTGTAGTGGAGTAAAAGTACAATATTTGCCTCTGAGATGTAGTGGAGTAGAAGTAAAAGTATTGGAAATTGGAAATACTCAAGTAAAGTACAAATACCTCTAACTTAAGTAAATTTACTTAGTTACTTTCCACCACTGCCAACTGCTTTACACTTTAAAACTGTGATGTGACAAATACAACTGATTCTGATTCTATGAAGGTGTATAAAGTAAAAAAATGAACCTATCTTTGTAAGGGTGAAGAATAATGCTCAGGATGTGTGTGTGTGTGTGTGTGTGTGCGTGTGTGTGTGTGTGTGTGTGCGCGTGTGTGTGCGTGTGCATGTGTGTGTGTGTTGCCAGACCCTGGAGACGGAGAACAGCTACTACATGGCCATGGAACTGTGTGCAGGTGGAGACCTGATGGACAGGATCTGTGACAAGAAGAGGTTGGATGAGAGGGAGGTTCGGCGTTACACGCGACAGATCCTCTCCGCCGTGGACCATCTCCACAAACACAACATCGTCCACAGGTGAGGAAACCCCTTTGCACACAAACACCATAGACGAAGATCCTCAGAGGTACAGTAGTTTAACTCTGAGGATGAGCCTGTTTTTATACTGTCAGAGTTAAAGATTTTGCTGAGTGAGAGAGGGAGAGAAAACCTCTTGTCTCATGTCTCGCGTGTCTCCCCTCTCTCTGCCCTGGGTTTTCTGCCTGTCTCCTCTCTCCTGTCTACATAAAGGTAAAATACCAAAACTTTCACCTTTAATCTGTACAGTAGGTGTTCTACATATAGGTGCTTAGCACACCTCCATCGGTGCCCACAAAGGATTATGCATTTTTTCAGGAGTTACTCGCTCCCCAATCATTGTCCCATTTTCTCAGTCAGAGCCAAAAATGTACTTCTTAACAGTGGCAGAATTATCAGCGATAGAAGCAGAGAATTCTAAAGTGTGGTTATCACCTGAAAGTATGAAAAAAGATGAGAAAAGCTAAATCTGATTATTAAAAATTTAATTTGGAAAATGGTCAGCAGAATCAGAGCCAGAAAATATATAATGTATACACTATCAATCTAGGAACCCATCTGCAAAAGAATACGATTTATTTTCCCTTTGAATCAGATGCAGAGCTCTGAATCTGTCTTGAGAGATTAATATTCTATAAATACTATTTATTTTTCAGACGAAATAAAAATAAATTGACCCCCAAAAAAGACTTTAGGAAGGTTTAGGATAGTTGCCTAGAACACAATACACTTGTACAAATACTTTAGCCCATATCTGCAAACATCCAGCCTATTCTCTCTCTCCCTCTCTTCCTCTCTCTCTCTCTCTCTCTCTCTCTCTCTCTCTCTCTCTCTCTCTCTCTCTCTCTCTCTCTCTCTCTCTCTCTCTCTCTCTCTCTCTCACACTGCTACACACAGAGTAGTTTTCAGGGCATTAACAGCCTACATGGGAGGAAGGTGGTTACAAAAGTAATATAGTATCTGGCAAACTGCGTGTGTGTGTGTGTGTGTGCCCTGTGCTGTGTGGGCGTTGAAAGTGTGTTAAGACATTTTAGTATGTGAGGGAATGAGACACACACACACACACACACACACACACACACACACACACGCAGCGTGCACAGTGCAGGTTCTTGGGTTTAAGAGCTAGGCTGGCTCCTCTCCGGGTGGGAATGTGAACACCAGGCGATGACCTCATCAGGACGCGGCGACGCCATGATTCACACATCATCACAACATCACGGACTTCCTCTCTAATGAAGTCCCCCAACGACGGCCATCCCTGCACCTCAACAGCACCCCCCACACACACACACACACACACACACACACACACACACACACACACACACACACACACACACACACACACACACACACACACACACACACACACACACACACACATCCACCACATGATTAAACTGGAAGTAACTGGAAAATTTGCACTTATATGAACCTCGTACCACCCACATTCTGTAGGTTTACCACATGCATTTCCTTTTTTATGGCAATGTCTGTGCGCTCTCTTTCTCTCTCCATCTCTCTCTTTGAGAACGTGTGTGTGTGTGTGTGTGTGTGTGTGTGTGTGTGTGTGTGTGTGTGTGTGTGTGTGTGTGTGTGTGTGTGTGTGTGTGTGTGTGTGTGTGTGTGTGTGTGTGTGTGTGTGTGTGTGTGTGTGTGTGTGTGGTGTGTGTGTGTGTGTGAGACCTGGGGTGTCTGCTGGCTACATGAATGCAGATGAAAAGCACAGGAGGAACTGGTTCCCAGTATGTACTTATAGGGGCTCCATGGCCCCAGACCACAGCTTTTCATTTCGATGTGTAGTTCCAGGCGGTGTGGTCCCTGGTCAGGAGGTTGGGGTACGCGCAGGCGCCCCATATGACGGCTTTTCCAGGTGAACCTGAAAGTACATTACTTTGGTCATGAGTCAACGCATTGAGAGGCCAAAGTATATCTAAATGTATCTCCAAATACATGTATTTCCAGAGTCTAAAGTATCAAATAAAATAAATGTTTTGGGGCAATTTCTTTTCTTTTCTCTTTAAACAAACATGAAATGCATTCTTTCGCAGAACGGGCGAGCCGAAAACATTCTGCACAGAGGCTGAATTTAAAAAATCCTCTGAGCTGTGGTAAACCTGACGCTAAGGATGGAGATTTCCCATCATGATGTATATTTATCCTGTCAGACCAAATGAAGGATCCCGTCTTTTCTGTTTCTGCAGGGACTTGAAGATTGAGAACTTTCTCCTGGACGAACACAACAACATAAAGATTGTGGGTACGTTGCTCCTCCTGTTCCTTCACAACCAATTTGTCATGAACACAGTCAGAACACACTTTGACACTGATGATGGGTAAAACTGTGACTGCATCGTTTTCCATGAACCCTCGTTTAATTTCAAGGACCCTGATAACTCTGGAACTGAGAGTATACCAAAGCGGGTCTATTTGGTTCCGTTTACACACTCTCAGAGTTGCAGACCTATACGTGTCCATTTGGAATCCAATTAAGGAACCCTGAGGGTCCTTGGACCCCACTTTGAGAACCACAGTCCTAATGTAACCAAATAGACCTGTGAGGGTCCATTTGGTTACATTTGTACTTGTCAGAGTTACAAAGGGATAAATTAAAACCGAGGATCTTATGTAAAGTCTTCAGTTATGATAATTATTTTTAAGCTAGACAATAACTTAAAGGAGAGACTTAACACTGGTTGCTTGTTTCCAGAACCTGGCAACACGAGTTGCCAGGTTCTGGAAAGAAACAAGCATCCAGTGTTAAATCGTTCGCCATTAACGGTGGCCTCGCAGGAAGTTTCAGCGCATGTTTGACTATCATGAGACTCCACAATGACTAGCAGTAGAGAAAAAAACAACTTTGCATCGGTTATAATAGACGAATCTCCCTAACCCACGCGCTCCCATTATGACAACGGAGGGGGTTTAAAAAATGACGACAGGGGAATCTATGGAAAAAAAGAACGCCACTTTTCACGTCGGTAGGTGAGTAACGAGACATCAAAGACAACACTTAATTTGTCCGGTATTCTCCTTTAACTGCCATATACCTACATGTACCAGACCAGTAACATTTGTCCCTTAATACATTCATTATTTTTAAGTCCAAATATAGGCATCTGTTTGGTTCTAATAAAGGAGCCCTTTGACACAATTACGTCTATATTCTATTCCTACTTTCTTCCGTGAGTGCCTGTATTTGTTTGTTTATTTATTTTAATTACGTTTGCAATGTATAATTTTGGCAATTTGTTTATTATCCTTTGTACTATTACTTTTCCTGTGATGTACACTGTAAAACCTGAGTGTTCATTTAACTCTGAGAGTGTACAAATGGACCCAAAAGAGTATCTTGTTTCATCAGTGGCGTGTTGGTGTCCTTTGATTGGCACACCTGCTTTTTGATTGGTATCAATCACCTGCATTATAAACAGCACCAGACACACATAATATGTATCGTGTTACACCGTGAAGAAGGCTACAGTACAAGACAAACACATTGGTGCTTGTGTTTTTACATTAAAAGTCCTCTGTCGATATACTGTATGCCAAAAAAAAAAAAAATAGGCCTATTTAAAAATAATAATAACAGAAAACAGTGCCTATGCAGTATTTCACGATTAAATGAAGCACTTTCTAAGACCACCTTTAATACAGAACTCATCGCTTTCAGAACCCAAAGCAACGCTCCTTACTCCAACTTCAAAAGGTCATAGTTTCTGAACATAATTGTTTTTTTTAACCGATAAAGGAATTTGCCAAATATGATGGTGATAATGCTATGCCAGCTATATGAGGTCCAATTTCTCTGTCAAATTAACACTGTTTCCCAAACAGTGAGTCGGGACCCATGTTTGGCTCGTGGACCAATTTTAAGGGTCGTGAGTAAATATCAATTTTTTTTTTGTTTCCTACATAAAAAAAAAATTAACCTACATTTTTTTAACAAGTTTAAACAAAAACATTCACTTTGTTTCAACTTTTCATCAATTAAAAACAATTCCAAATTTCAAAAGTATTTCAAAAAATAAAATAAAATAATTTCCATTAAAAAAAAAAAAAGTAGTGAAAATAGCAGATCCACAAGCTTGCAACGTGTGGGCTTGAACATCTGCTATTTTCACTTGTTTGGGTCTCGGGC
The DNA here is from genome assembly GCF_963280865.1 of Gymnoscopelus braueri. Lineage (NCBI taxonomy): Eukaryota > Metazoa > Chordata > Actinopteri > Myctophiformes > Myctophidae > Gymnoscopelus > Gymnoscopelus braueri. Next base: position 35,207,908 of record NC_137616.1, on the reverse strand, counting down.
AAATGTCTAATTTCTCTTTCGGTGAGCTAAAAGGTTTGGTAACCCCTGTTTTAGAAGATCACTATATTGCAGAACCTGTCAAATGTCTTTGTTAGCTGTTTCCTGAGCCGTTATTCAGGCGTAACACAGTAATCACAGTACCTTAGGGTTTTACAGTGTACGCTCAGGTAGCACAGGGGTAAATGTCCTGCCCTCCAACACAGAGACTAGGGGTTTGAACCTTCTAGCTTGGAGGCCAGGCTGGGAGGGCGATCTGTGTCGCTGCACTAGTCAGGGCACCTGTTCAGCAGGGAGAGGAACTGGTTCAGTTAACGCATGGATTAAAGCAATATGTTCAGAAGCATCTTCCATAAAACGCTAATGGTCTCTGATATTTCATATAAAAGCAAAGGTTAAAGCCTCAATCTTACTTCTTCCCTTTGTTGGCAGTATGCAGAACAGCAGGAACAATAATGACTAAAACATCATCATTTTACATATTTGTGTTACTGTAATTGTTTAGGAAACAGTGCTAGTGCAAGATTTTATTTTGCTTTAATCCAATGATAACGTGTTGCTCCACATGTGTTATGCCCTCCTGATGGAAGTCCTCATTGTCAGGTGAATAGAAGTGGCTAAGTGTATTAGAGGAGACACATAATAGGACCATCCCACATGACCAATCTGTGGGGGTTAGGAGCCACACACACAAGTGGGGAAAGTTGGGAAAATTGGCATTGGAACTTTCCTGTGTGTGTACCGTTTTGCTGATGTGTAAAAGTGAATGAATTAACACCAACATCCCCTCCTCAAATGAACGGCGTTTCTTTCTGCAGACTTTGGTCTCAGTAACACCCTGAAGGCAGAGTCGCTGTCTATGGAGCTGCTGAACACTCAGTGTGGAAGCCCCGCCTACGCTGCCCCAGAGCTGCTGGCCCACAAGAAGTACGGCCCCAAGGTGGACGTCTGGTCCGTGTGAGTACTGTGATCACATGTTAACCTGGTCCGTGTGAGTACTGTGATCACATGTTAACCTGGTCCGTGTGAGTACTGTGATCACATGTTAACCTGGTCCGTGTGAGTACTGTGATCACATGTTAAACTGGTCCGTGTGAGTACTGTGATCACATGTTAAACTGGTCCGTGTGAGTACTGTGATCACATGTTAACCTGGTCCGTGTGAGCACTGTGATCACATGTTAACCTGGTCTGTGTGAGCACTGTGATCACATGTTAACCTGGTCCGTGTGAGCACTGTGATCACATGTGATATGTTGACAATAACAGAAAACTGAAAATACACTAGTATAGAACCCTGAGGGACTCCGGTAAACCATAATATGGTTTAAGTGGTTAACCTGCTCCATGTGAGTACTGTGATGACAGGCTAACAGGCTGCAACAGTCAAACTAATACATCTAATTGATTATCAAAAATAATCGATAATCGATCATTTAACAAAATAAAAGGGATTAATAATCGATGTCATGATTATTTTTGTGCGATGATGTATAAAATAACACCTTGGTGGTTTATCCGTTGATATATAATTATTTTTAAATACAAAATAACACACTTCTCTATTATTCGATTAATCGAAAATCAATAGATTTTAGTAATCATATAGTAATCAATAGTAATCAATAGAATAATCGCTAAGAAGGTAAGCGATTGTTACAGCCCTAGATTGTTGCCCCCAACTCCTCAACACAACCTTGTCTCTCACAGCTCCATTTCTCACACACGTACAGTACACGGTTAGGTCGCTTGTATTATTGCCATGCATGGCAGGGCATAATGACACCTTGGTGGTGGTGTAATAGCTGTTTCTGTACTGTAGGCTACTTTACTGTATGCATGTGCCTGTACTGTACTGTATGTTGTCTGAGACGTTGACAGGCATGCAATGCTCATTTGGTATGTTCTTGCACTCTATTTCAATGACGTGACGCGCACGTCGCTTAACACCTACACTGCAAGTCACACAATGGACAATTGATATGCATCTAGGCTTATTCCTATGTTAATTCGCTAGGTGTGAGTCGGGAGCCTTTGAAAACTTTGTTGAGGTTCGAATTTAAAGTAGTTTTAAATCTATGCGTGTGCCTGCGTGTGCTCCCGGTCAAATAGGTTCCGGCACGGCGTGCAAGGCCGTCCAGTGAGCATTGCACCCCTGGACGTTGACATTAGCATCCAGTCTTATCTCGGCTACCGTGTCTATAGCCTGGTTTCTGGGGTCAAGAAGGTCGAGGCAGAGCTCTCTCGTGATAGCGCTGAAGTTGAGACTTTGATCAAAATCAGAAACATGAAACGCAAACCCTGCTTGCACCGACATCTCACTAACAAACACTAGTCTATAGCAATGATTAATTGCAATATAGAGATATTAACACTTATTTTAACCACAAAAAAAAGATTGAAGATCTCCATAATGCTCTCTCACCCTGTTATGTGATTTGAGCCGCTTACATAAATTGCGCAGCCTTTTCTGGCAATAACCGACTTAGGTTTTGGTCGGTCTTGGGCTCAGTACATCATCAATAATGGGCATTTTGATGATGATCAGGCTTGGGTACGGCTTGGGCTTCATCTCACTCGGGTCGGTTTGGATTTTTCAATCTTCAGGCCTGTTGAGAACTAAAATTTGGACCGTGACCTTCATTGTGACCTTTACCTTGGGTGTAATCATTATTTGTACTGTGTGTGTGTGTGTGTGTGTGTGTGTGTGTGTGTGTGTGTGTGTGTGTGTGTGTGTGTGTGTGTGTGTGTGTGTGTGTGTGTGTGTGTGTGCGTGTGTGCGCACGCGCATGCGCATGCGCGCGCAGGGGTGTGAGTATGTTTGCCATGCTGACAGGGACGCTGCCCTTCACCGTGGAGCCCTTCAACATCAAACAGCTGCACCAGAAGATGGTCAACGGAGACATCGGTACAATCCCCAGTGACGTCAGCAAAGGTACCTCACTCCTGATCGCTCTCAACTCAGCTTTGTTACACACCTGTACACATAAAGCATCTAAGCAGTTTCTTGCGGCTATAGGCAGTCCAAAAAAGACGCGAGAAACTAAACGCGGACTTTGCTGCACTATGGCGTGCACCTGTACGTCTATACAGCTGTGCACATGCATACCTGTACAGTTCTGTTGTACACCTGCTGGTTTAACCCATTGAGACCTGAAGCCGATTCTACATGTCTCCTAAATCTCAACAGTTTTCTGAAAAACGTATGTTTCTATATCAGTGGTGCTCAATCTTTTTCATGTCAAGGACCCCCAAAATTATATGTATTTGGCCGCGGACCCCCATCAAAATATTTTGTTCCAGGGACCCCCAGAAGCAAAGATTTGAGTTAAAATGTTCGCTTGAAAAATATATTATGTTCAAAGATTTGCACACATTTTCATGATTTTTCAAAAATAGCAGATATACAAGCTCGTAGCGCGGCACTCGGTGCCGCGCTATGAGCTTGTAGATCTGCTATTTTTGAATAGCCTAAAGTGTAAAATAATGTTTTTTAGCTCAAATAAAGAAATTACACAGTTCCAGGTATTAATGGGTTAAGAAGTAAAAATATGAGGAGAGATAAACACTTCACTATCTCAACCTCGGTGCATCTCTTTCTCTCTTTTTCTCACACTTGGACCTGTTGCACTACACTCTGTCATTGTGTCACCGCCAACAAACACAGCTCCTGTTACCACTGCGATGACAAATACAGGTCCGATTCCCCGCCACAGTGATAAGATCAGATGAGTTGTAGCACTGTTGCCAGCGGACAACAACAACACATTACAGCCTGGCGTCTGAGTCGTTGGAATTAGCATTCTGTCTTACCGCGGCTACTGTGTCTATATAGCCTGGATTCTGGGGTCGTCTGAGTCGTTGGAATTGGCATTCGGTCTTACCGCGGCTACTGTGTCTATAGCCTGGATTCTGGGGTCGAGAGGATCGAGCCAGAGCTCTCTCGTGATCACGCTGAAGTTGAGACATTGATCAAAGTCGGAAACATGCATGCACCGATATCTGCTGTTCTGCGTCTCTCCATTCCTGAGATATGACTGATTATGTCATTTTGATTGTGACCTTGACCTTTAACCTTTTTGTCCTGAAAGGTCTCTTCGGGGCAGCTCACTGATCAGTCCCACCGAATTTCATGAAAACCGGCCCATCCGTTCTCAAGTTGTTTATACACACAGATTACACACACTCACAGATTGCAATATGCATGCAATATACATTGTGGGACACTGATCAAGGCCAAGACACAGTGAGGCAGGGTACAAGCCCAATAAAGGGTATTTATTGAAGGCTGGGCTCAGAGAGCATTGTTTATGTTTTTCTTTTCCAAACTTTAAATCATATTCAACTCAAACATGTATCACAGGTTCTTCCCGGGGTCGGGGTTTCCATATACATTCCTAATCCATGCAATTCAGTAAGTTCCGCAGGTTGCCTATAAAGTAAAAGAGACATTCTTTTAGTTTTCAATTTCACTGTCAATGTCACATTGTAAAGGGAAAATAGTGGAGTTTCTCACTTACCGCCCGAGCACCTGTCCATTCACCAGGAGAGCCAGTGGAGAGTGAGAGAGAGCGTTTGTGTTTGTAGCTTGGGGTGCCACACCTAGCCAGTCATCACAGGTGCGCTGAGTTGGGGCTGATTCATGATGAGGAGAGGTAGGTACCGCCCCTCAATGACGTGGCCTAGGCTGTGGTGCTGTCTGTCAGGTCTCTCTCTGTCTCTCTCCCACTGTTTCTCCCTGGTGAGGTGCCTACCTGTCGGGCGGTTTCCTAGTGAAACTCCACATATCCCCCCCCTAAGCCCACCGCCTGGGCCGGGGGCTTCATTTTCCTCCTCTTCATACATCCGGGACAGTGCGTCCGCGTGCGGGATGTCCTTCCCGGGCCGGTGCTCCACTCTGAAATTATAGTCCTGCAGCTCTAGGAACCAGCGCGTCACCCTGGCATTCCGGTCCTTATTGGTCGCCATCCATTTTAGAGGTGCATGATCTGTAATGAGAGTGAAAGTGCGGCCCCAAAGATAATAGCGGAGGTGGTGTATGGCCCACTTCACCGCCAGACACTCTTTTTCCACTGTTGCATAGTTTTTCTCGTGGTCTAATAGTTTTCTGCTCACATACGTCACCGGGTGCTCCTCGCCATCAATGACCTGGGCGAGGACGGCGCCAAGTCCGGTGCCGGACGCGTCCGTGTGGAGGAGGAACGGCTGGCTGAAGTCAGGGGCCTTCAGCACCGGCTCCTCACAGAGTGCGCTCTTCAGCTGCTGAAACGCCAGCTCTGTTTCGGACGTCCAGGAGACGTGGTGTGGCAGCTTCTGTCGTGTTAGCTCATATAGTGGGGCTGCAACAGTAGAATAATTTTTAATAAACTTTTGATAATACGAAATTAAGCCAAGGAATGACTTTACTTGTTTTTTTGTGACGGGACGGGGCCAGTCCCGGACGCGCTCCACTTTGCGCGTCTGTGGTTTCACGCAGCCCCTGCCAATCGTGTAGCCGAGGTAGTCGGTCTCCGTCAGGCCGAGGCGGCACTTCTTGGCGTTGGCGGTCAGCCCGGCGCGTCTGAGGGCGTCCAGTACCGCGTCCAGGTGCTGTAGGTGGCGAGCCCAGTCACTGCTGTGGATGACGATGTCGTCCAGGTAGGCTGCTGCGTAGGCGCGATGTGGCCGCAGCACCCGGTCCATTAGCCGCTGGAACGTGGCCGGGGCCCCGTGCACCCCAAACGGCAGCACCGTGTACTGGTAGAGCCCCTCAGGCGTGGAGAAGGCTGTCTTCGCTTTGGCCCGGTCCGTCAGTGGCACCTGCCAATATCCCTTGGTCAGGTCGAGGGTGCTGACGAACCGGGCCGGGCCGAGGCGCTCGATGAGCTCGTCGACGCGGGGCATCGGGTAGGCGTCGAACGTGGATACCTCATTCAATTTTCGAAAGTCATTGCAGAATCTCAGTGAACCGTCCGGCTTGGGTACTATGACGATGGGACTGGACCAGGGGCTGTACGACTCCTCGATGACGCCGAGCTCCAACATCTTGGTCACTTCCTCTTTAATCGCCACCCGTCTGGCTTCTGGGATACGGTAGGGCCGTAGGCGCACCACTTTCCCCGCCGTGGTGCGTATGTCGTGACGTATGGCGTTCGTCCGCCCTGGTACGTCGGAGAAGACGTCACGGCTCCGTCCCAGCAGCTCCTTGAGGTCCTGGGTCTGTGCGGGGGAGAGGTCCTCTCCGAGGGGCGCCGGGGGCAGGCTCGGCGGGGCGGCTACGGCGAGCAGGGCGGGCAGGATCAGCGGCGGCGCGTCGTTCCACTTCTTCAGGATGTTTACGTGATAGATTTGGTGACCCTTCCTCCGGCCGGGCTGGCACACTCTGTAGTCGACGGGCCCCATCTTCTCTGTCACTTCGTAGGGTCCCTGCCATTTCGCCAGGAATTTGCATTCACTGCTTGGGACGAGGACCAACACTTTCTCCCCCACCTGGAACTCGCGGAGCGTGGCGCCGCGGTTATACGTGCGCGCCTGGTCCCGCTGTGCCTGCTCCATATGCTCCCGGACTAACGGCCAGATCGCCTTGGCCCGGGCCTGGAGGCGCTCGATGTGGTCCACAACGCTGCGGTGGGGAGAGGGTTGGCTCTCCCAGGTCTCCTTGGCGATGTCCAACAGTCCACGGGGTCTCCGGCCATACACAAGTTCGAAAGGCGAGAACCCCGTGGACGCCTGCGGCACCTCCCTGATGGAAAATAATACAAACGGGATCAACTGGTCCCAGTCTTTCCCGTCGACGTCAGTTAGTTTTTTTAACATTTTTTTAAGTGTCTGGTTGAATCTCTCCACGAGACCATCCGTTTGTGGGTGATAGACAGAGGTGCGTATACGTTTCACTTTCAGCCATTTGTACAGTAGTGTCATTACTCTAGACATGAAACATGTGCCTTGGTCAGTGAGGACCTCTTCAGCTATTCCCACCCGGCTAAACATCATCATTAGTTCGTGGGCCACTGCTTTGGCCGAGGCAGTCCGTAGGGGAATAGCCTCTGGATAACGAGTAGCATAGTCGAGTATTACCAGAATGTAGCGGTGGCCCCGGCCAGACTTCGGGAGTGGTCCCACGATGTCCATGGCGAGCCGTGAGAACGGTGTGTTGATGATGGGCAGCGGGACCAGTGGGTTATGAAACGTGGGTCGGGGGGCAGTTTTCTGACACTCCGGGCAGCCCTTGCAAAACTCTTCTACTGCTCGTTTAACGCCGGGCCAGTAGAAGCGGGCCAGAATACGCTCGTATGTCTTTTTTACTCCCAGGTGGGCCCCCAACTGGTGCGTGTGTGCTAGGTACAGGACTCGTGACACATGAGTTTTAGGTACAAGCAACTGTTCTATCGTTTCCCCCCCCTTGTCTATCACCCCTCTATACAACAGTCCATTATTTACAAGAAAGTACGGGGGATTCAGCGTACTCACCCCGTCACATTTCTTCCCGTCGATGGCGGCCACGTTTTGGCGCGCCATGTCCAACGTGGGATCGACCCACTGTGCGGTGGCGAATTCCCCCCCCCTCGGGGCTTCGGACATCTCAGGTCTGGGGAACTCGGAGAACGGATCACTCGCCGCAGTTGAGGCGTCGCGGCCTGGCGGAGACTGGACCTCCTCCTCTGCTGCACTCGCCTCCTCTTCCTCCGCCGCTGCGGTGTGTGGGGCCTCTTCTGGAGAGGTGCCACTCTCGGAGCCGGGATAGGTGGGGCGAAACGCCGGGCAGGCGTGTAGTGGAGCTGGGGGTCCGCTGTGCGCAGCGCGGCGGCGCCGGCGACGTGGCGGTTTCTTCTGTAGGCCCGGTTTCCAATATCGGTCGAAGAGAACGCAGTCCACTCCGATCAGCAGTGGCACGGGCAGGTTTGGCACCACTCCGGCTGGTACCACGGCGTCACCCCGTGGAGTCTGGACCCGGAGCTGCGTCACCGGATAATGGCGGACATCGCCGTGCACGCAGGATACTGGCACCGTGGTGGTGGAGAGCGCGCCCGCCAGGTCGGCGCGGACCAGCGTGACAGCGCTCCCCGAGTCCAAGAGCGCATGGGCGTCGGCACCGTCTATCTTCACCGGCAGGCGAGCGTGGCGGGGAGGTGTCGTCCCGGTGTGCAGGCACGGTCGGGCTGCGTCAGAGCTGGCAGCGGTCCCCATCGAGGCGTCGCGGTCTCGGTCGGGGCAGGACCAGGAGATATGGTCGGCCTGGCCACACACATAGCAGCGCCGCTGCTGTGCGCCCCGACCGGGGCCCTCTGCGACGGCCGCGTCGGTGCGGTTGGAGGACGGGTTCGGCTGCTGGGTCCTTCGCCGGTCACGGCCGGGTTTCTCCTCGGCCGGTGCTTTTGGTGCGTCGGCCCGGGTGGACTTCATCATCTCCACGCTGACTTGGTGATTTTCTAAGAGGGCTACTAGTGCTTCCAGGGAGCTCGGGCTCACCTGCGAGGCGTATCTGCGGGCGTCGGGCGGCAAGGAACGTATGCATCTATCTATTACGATTCTGTCAATCATGGGGGGCTCTCCTCCGCTCGTCAGCCAGCTGTGCGTCATGCGTAATAGGTTGGCTACTTGGGGCCGAGGTGGCTGGGCCGCCTGGTAGGACCAGTGGTGGAACCGCTGCGCTCTGGCGGGCAGGCTGTAGCCCTGGCTGGCCAATATCGCTTCCTTTAGCTTACGATAGTCTCTAGCGTCTGCCAAGGTTAGGTCCCGACAGACCCGCTGCGCTTCACCTGTGAGAAACGGTGCCAAGAGCGAGCCCCATTCTGCCGTCGGCCATCTCTCTCTGGCCGCGGTGCGCTCAAACACCTCCAAGTATGCTTCTATATCATCGTCAGGTGATAATTTAGTGAGCACCTCCCGTGGTGCGCGAGTAACCGAAACATCTCGTGAGATCCTATCAATCAATTTTTGTACCGCTGTCTGCAAGTCAGTTTGGCTTTTCAGTAGCGCCGTCAAAGCGGACGCGTGCTCCATGCTGTGGGTTCTTGACGTAGATCAGTGTACCCGTATTCTCCACCATTTGTGGGACACTGATCAAGGCCAAGACACAGTGAGGCAGGGTACAAGCCCAATAAAGGGTATTTATTGAAGGCTGGGCTCAGAGAGCATTGTTTATGTTTTTCTTTTCCAAACTTTAAATCATATTCAACTCAAACATGTATCACAGGTTCTTCCCGGGGTCGGGGTTTCCATATACATTCCTAATCCATGCAATTCAGTAAGTTCCGCAGGTTGCCTATAAAGTAAAAGAGACATTCTTTTAGTTTTCAATTTCACTGTCAATGTCACATTGTAAAGGGAAAATAGTGGAGTTTCTCACTTACCGCCCGAGCACCTGTCCATTCACCAGGAGAGCCAGTGGAGAGTGAGAGAGAGCGTTTGTGTTTGTAGCTTGGGGTGCCACACCTAGCCAGTCATCACAGGTGCGCTGAGTTGGGGCTGATTCATGATGAGGAGAGGTAGGTACCGCCCCTCAATGACGTGGCCTAGGCTGTGGTGCTGTCTGTCAGGTCTCTCTCTGTCTCTCTCCCACTGTTTCTCCCTGGTGAGGTGCCTACCTGTCGGGCGGTTTCCTAGTGAAACTCCACAACATGTATAGAGAAATACATCAAACAAATGTTGCCTTTTTGACTCATATAACTTAGCTAAGTGAGTTATATAAAAACACAACAATGATCTCTTTCTGTGTCGTGCTCCACTCCAATTAAGTCCGGGTAGCTCAGTCGTTAGATGCGATGGGAGAGTGCGGTCTAGCCAACACCAACTCGGGACTCCTGAATTGCTGCCCTCCACACCCTCCTGTCTAGCATCAGGGTCTTGAGCTCTGCAGTGTTGTTAGCTCCGCTGTCACGCCGCATTGCATCTACGTAGGCGGTGCGCTTCTTGCCTTTCCTGGCTGTGCCCTGGGTTGGCTTCCACAGTGTCAGTTTGCTTGCCACTAGTTTCGGGTGCCCTGCCAGCCTCATCCTTTTCTCTCTGACCTGTCTGTGACCCGTGGTAGGTCCCCGTAGAGGACCACATTTCTGATGCGGTCAGTTGTTAGAGGACTCTCCTTTGATTGTCAAGATGCTGGGTTAAATCCTGGGCACCGCCAACTCTGCATATGAGTAGCACATCTTGGGTAACTAAGACATGCGGTAAGTACTGGGAGCTGATGGTACGCGTTCCGCTCCACCTCAGCAATCCATTTCCCAGAAGGGGATAGACACCCTTGTTGCTCGGTTGTTGCTGACAATAAGCCACATCGACCTACTTACTTACTTACTTACTTACTTACTTACTTACTTACTTACTTACTTACTTACTCCACTTGGCCCTGCTGCATGTGTGGCAATCGATAGCAACAGTTGGAGTGTTGTTGTTGTTGGAAGGACTTGGACTGCTTGAGGATATCTGCTCCTCAGGTAGTACAGGTTATCAGGATTCCCCATCTCGAGACAAACAACCAGCCTGACTGTAGACTGGCTCTATGACAGACATACTAATTAAGCTGTTGCATAAGTCCACCATTTTGCTGCATGGTTGTTGAACAATGTATAATATGTATGCGTGTGTGTGTGTGTGTGTGTGTGTGTGTGTGTGTGTGTGTGTGTGTGTGTGTGTGTGTGTGTGTGTGTGTGTGTGTGTGTGTGTGGGTGTGTGTGTGTGTGTGTGTGTGTGTGTATTTATAACCACCGATCTGATCCGATATTATGCCTATATGGGCATATTGATTTATGCGATACCTCGGGTAGTGCATAAACAGGTGGGGCATGCATTCCCAATTTGCGTCGTTCTCGAATTCCATCGCTCCCGAGTATCCATCGGGCACCGGCCTAGTGTAGTGTAAGCAGATAGTATACCGGTAGTACAAGCGGAAAACGTGGCTCGAAGCTATGAGCTTGCATGGTGTTCAATCAATCTGTCAATCTGCGTGTTCAGGTTCCAGTACCCAGCACTGGCCAGGTTATTGTGTGGGTGAAATAGGCTCTCTCTCTCTCTCCCACTTCTCTCCCTCTATCCCTCCTCCCCGCCTATCCATCACCCCTGTCTACTCCTCACTCGCTCCATCCATTCATCCATTCATCCATTCATCCATTCATCCATTCATCCATTCATCCATTCATCCATTCATCCATTCATCCATCCATTCATGTATCTCTCTCTCTAGGTGCTGTGGGGTTTGTGATGTCTCTTCTAGAACCGGACCCTGCTAAGCGGCCCAGTATCAGAGATGCTATGGAGGAGAGATGGGTAAACGAAGGCTACGCTAAGAAACCTCTGCACTCCCTCTCCCATAAAAACAGGTACACACACTCACGCAACACACGCACACGCACACGCTCAGCGTTAAATTAACACTGTCGATTTTACTGTGTACTGCAAAAGAATATGAATCACATTTCAAATCATATAAAAAATATTAGCCAAACTAATTATTTGTAACATATTTTTAGACCTTTGAAATATATTTTCACAAAATGTGTTTTAGATCAAATTTGACAAAAAAAAAAAAAAAAAAAAAACATTCTGAACCACATAGAAGTGTCTGTATATTTTGCTTTGTGTGGGTATTGTTATTTTGTTGCATGGTTGTTGTGACCGGTGCACAGAGAAAGGCACAAGGACCCTCACATATGAAAGCCATGTTACGATGACTTGTTAAATGTGGGAACCGAGGGGGGAAAGGGCGATGGATTTTCGAACAGAATGAAAATTCTTGTGGTATGCAGTGTAATGGGTTTGTATATTATAGCAGGCCTAAATGATTTTTACAGCATTTGGCGGGCTGTGGAAATGCAATCGGATACGGCTGCACTTGGCAGTAATGTGTTGCCTGGATTCCATCATGAACCAAACAAGAACCTTTCAGTTTGGCACGGTTCACCATCTTTTATTGTCCGTCATTCAATGCTCACTGCTTAGTCATCCACCATGAACTGAACTAAATGATTGATGATACATTTTCACTGAAATGTCTGTCTGTCTGTCTGTCTGTCTGTCTGTCTGTCTGTCTGTCTGTCTGTCTGTCTGTCTGTCTGTCTGTCTTGACCCCCAAATTGATATGTATTGGGCCGCGGACCGCCATCTGATTTTCTTTTGTGCCAGGGACCCCCAGAAGCAAAGATTAGTGTTAAAAGATTTCGCTTAAAAAATATATGTTCAAAGGTTTGCAATTTTTTAAAGATTTTTCAAAAATAGCAGACCTACAAGGCAAGCTTACGAGCTTGTATATCTGCTATTTTTGAATAGGAAAAGTATAGAATATGGTTAAAGTGGTTAAATGATTGTGACGCTATAACTAATTTAGCTGGGGACCCCCTGGTACCCCACCAAGGACCCCTGGGAGTCCCCGGACCCCACTTTGAGAACCATGGTCTACACAGTACCTATTAATTCTCTCTCTCTCTCTCTCTCTCTCTCTCTCTCTCTCTCTCTCTCTCTCTCTCTCTCTCTCTCTCTCTCTCTCTCTCAGGCTGCATCCTGAGGAGCTCAACTCGTCTGTGTTGTCCTACATGACAGAGACCCTGGGCTACCCCCTCTCTGATGTCATCCAGACGCTCACCACCAACCGACCCTCCGCCATCATGGCCTCCTACCACCTGCTGCTCAGCAAACTCAGCAGGGGTCCCAAGGGAGGGAAGGGCAGCAAGGTATACAGAACATGTCTCTAACTCCCTAACCCTAAACATCCCCACCGCATCCATGACCATAATCTCAAAGGAGGAGTTCACCCCCAAAAATTACTTATTTTCTATCAATTACACAGCCCATAAAGCCTTGAATTTGTGGAGATGTTTTTGTTTTTGTCGCATTCCTAATAATTTGATGACCGGCGGAGTCGGTATTGGCTCAGGAATGCGACAAAAACAAAACATCTCCATGAATTCAAGGCTTCATGGGGTGTGTAATTGATAGGAAATAAGTATTTTTTGGGGTGAACTTCTGCTTTAACTCTGATTCCTGAACCCTACTCATAAACCTATATGATTATGTTTTTTTTTAGTAGGGTATCGCCCCCACACTCTCTTCTCTATTTCCCTTCTCTCTTGCTTCCTATCACGCTAACCCTTCCTTAGACTGCATCATTGTTTTAATTATATTTACTTCTATACCTGAGCATGCAGTGTGGTTGTCTGAAGGTAATCTCGCAAACTACTTGTTTGCCACACTAGCATTTGTGACAGATCACAAATTATTTTTGTGATTCTTGATACTTGGCCAATCAAGCATCATATTTCTTGTGCACACTGCCAAGGAACTCAATATTTATCAGTCAACAAAAACGATGTTATTTTAGTGAATTGCTAGCCTCAGCCCCACCATCACTCCAGGCAGTAGAATATGTGTCCACTAGGCTATGGAGTGGCACTGGCCAATCGGTCATAAGCTGTCCATTGATATATATTTTTCAGTGAATCTTAGTTACACCAACATTGTTAAGGTGAAGTAGTTTTGTTCTTCTTGGTGAAAGTTATAAAGATTGCTATGTCTGTCTCTTCTACACAGCGCCTAGACTGACACACACACACACACACACGCACGCACGCACGCACGCACGCACGCACGCACGCACGCACGCACGCACGCACGCACGCACGCACGCACGCACGCACGCACGCACGCACGCACGCACGCACGCACGCACACACACACACACACACACACACACACACACACACACACACACACACACACACACACACACACACACACACACACACACACACACACACACACACACACATAGAGAGGGAGAGAGACTGAACAAACACACACAGTCTGCATAACCTGACTGACACCATATCATAGCAATATCGATTGTTTTACAATCCATCAGAGAGAGAGAGATACACTCACACACAGAGATAGAGATGCCGTTAAGTTCAAGGCCACGTCTGATTGACACCAACACACTGTACATTCAGAAACATGACAACATGACGCACGCATGTGCATGTTCACGGTGAAGTTGTGGCTCGTTTCTAAGGTTACAGCATACTATGTATCCACTGTTCCTATGGTGGCAAGTTTACATACATTAGTCATTAGATAGATTGATTGATTGATTAAATACATCATTAGTCAGAAATGTAAACAGCATGAGGTATACAGTCAGACATTAAGGCTAAAAGGAAAGCACAAAAAAAAAATGGGGATTTTTTCTCCACTGTGGTCCTATGTATTCAATTCATCAACATGAAACAAACATGTTTTAAAAAACGGTGGCAGTGAATGACACTTCCTTTCGGTGGGAATTTACATTTACCTCCCCTTGTGGTCTCCTGATAGATGTTTTTTCAGGCAACTTTTTGAAAGTAACCATAACTAAACTATGACTGACCATTGACCACACAATCAGAAGTTACACTGAATGTATATGACCTGCTTACATGCATGCAGCCAGTGTGTTACTAATGTGTCTGCATCAGCCAGGGCAAGTATTATTATTGGAGATTTGTGCGCGCGCACACACTCACACTCACACTCACACTCACACTCACACTCACACTCACACTCACACTCACACTCACACACACACACACACACACACACTCACACTCACACTCACACACACACACACACACACACACACACACACACACACACACACACACACACACACACACACACACACATACACACACACACACACACACACACACACACAGATATGTTCCCCTGTAACATTCTCACCTATAACCATGACTGTGTTGGTGTGGTAGAAGATGGAGGAGACCACTAAGTGGAGCTTGCCCATCGTACACCTAGAAAGAGAGGAACAATACTGTCTACAAGACACAGCAGCAGGTATACTGCATCTATACTGTTGCACTGCTCCTTCTAAAGCTGGGCTCACACTGCAGGACTTTGGCTCGAACATCCCAGACAAAATTTAGTCTTGTGGTGTCTGTCTGGTTGATTTTCCCGACCAGTCAGCTTGAAGGCAGTCTAACAGCCAAAGAGATGTTGGCCAAAAATGTAGGACATTTTTGTTATCAAATAAAAACTAGATGGGGTCTAATAACACGTGGATCTCGGACATCGTGCGATGAGTCTATAACGCCAGTCATCTATGACATCAGAACTATGACATTAGTACTATGATCATCTCCATAATTGGGCAAAGTTTCAGCCTACTATTATGTCAAAAATAGAGTTACTTCCTTGGCCTACTGGCAGTGTGCACATTGCATTTGCTGCGTGGTGGTTGGCCACCTGCCCCCATTGACAGCCAAGCACTGTTTCTTTTAGAATGAGCCGGCCAATGAGAAAGCCCCTAAACCGTCCAGCAGGCCTCTGAGGAGCCAACCGCAGACTACGGGGGGGCAGAGCAACAGGAAGAGGCTGGAGGAGCCGCCCCGGACGGATCTCACCAAGGACGACGAGGAGAACCGCCCCCCCTCTGCCTCCCCAACCCTCCCCCCTCGTCTGCCCTCGCCCTCCACCGCTCCTCTGTCCACAGAGGAGGGCATCACCGACGAGGAGATCGCCATCACTCTGGACACCCGAGAGACGCTGTTCCCTGAAGGTAGGGTATACATCACACACGCATGCATGCACACACTGTTAGTTAGTTGACCTTGTATTTGAACTGTACTTTCGTGTGCTTTTTTTCTGCAAACTTCTATA
Source organism: Gymnoscopelus braueri (assembly GCF_963280865.1). Classification (NCBI taxonomy): domain Eukaryota; kingdom Metazoa; phylum Chordata; class Actinopteri; order Myctophiformes; family Myctophidae; genus Gymnoscopelus; species Gymnoscopelus braueri. Next base: position 35,192,290 of record NC_137616.1, on the reverse strand, counting down.
GTATTCAATCAATCAAACTCATAGTATACACAAGAATATAGCACTTGCACCGACACACATGCACAAACTCATTTAGCACATACTCACATTTCTGTTTTCGGTGTTTGGAATTAAACATATAGTAACATTGAGGGGTGCGTGTGTGTGTGTGTGGGGGTCCTTTCCAGTGTCATTGTTTGGCGACAGGGAGCTGGTCCATCTGTCTCCCCCCGCCACCAAGCTGTGTGACTCCGCCCCATGCCAAGTCCCCGCGGGCGCCGAGCCAGCGCGAGACGGCGTCACGTCCAGGCCCGTCCGACCCGCCCACCTGCTCAGGACCACGCACTCGGACGGCTCGGCGGATCCCGGCTCGGACTTCTACCACGACGACCATCCCCACCACGTCAACGGCATTAACGAGCGCCTGGAGAAGCTGCAGACCTTCTATTCCACGGAAAAGACCGGAATCTCTCCCAGGATGCTCCTGGACTCCGACGCGCACCCTCCGGACCGAGAGCGCACGGCCTCGACGGAAGCCGCCCAGACGTCTCCGTCCGCCCCCCTCCCCCGCCTGCGCAACGTGGGCCCAAAGGACGGGGCGGGCAGGAAGGTGACGTGGGTGGGGCTGACCCGGCCCGGGCCCCCGGGACTCCTGGTGAACGGGTCCAAGCCTCCGGCCTTCCCCGCCCAGCGGCAGCACACGCTGGTCATCAAGAGCCTGCGGCAGGAGAAGGGGAGGAGAGGAGAGCGGATTGGAGGGGGGGAGAGAGGGACAGGTGGGGGAGGAGGAGGAGGGATGAGCGGAGTGAAGAGGAACTCTGTTCAGTTGCGTTCGTCTCTCCAGCGCCGCATGGCGGACTTGAACCTCCCGCTGCTCCCTGCCGCTCTGCAGGGCAAAACGGACAGGAAGAACCAGCTACACAGTATGGACTACTGACACTCATCAAACATAGAACATACAGAGTACAGACTGTATACTGACTGCTATGTCTGAGGAAGGGAGGGGGGTAACGCTATACAGAGGGATGGAAGATCGCTTCTGACCAAAGAGACACACACACACACACACACACACACACACACACACACACACACACACACACACACACACACACACACACACACACACACACACACACACACACACACACACACGTACACAAATCCTGAGTGTTAATTTAACTCTGCATTAAGCGCAGCCATTCTCACCCAAGAACCTTCTGCATCTCCAACACCACTAGTCAAGGGCGGTGATTTTTTGTGATGGAGTAAACCCGCATGAACACATGGGGAACTCCACGTTAAAATGTGGCAGTCTACCCATACAATTCAAACCCAGGACCTTCTTGCTGTGAGCCACCACGTGCCACAATAAGGACAGGACCGATAAGTCACTTTCTTGGTCCAGCAATTCCAGCTGGCAATTTCCTCAGCCTTCATCAGGGAGGCTAAACAGGAGCCAGAAGTTTAATGGAATGCATTAGGATGTCTAGCCTGGAAACCTGACGAATCTGCCAGCGCAAATATTGCCTAGTCAGAAACTTACTCTGCTCTTTAACCTAAATTTACCTCAATTAAATTACATAGCGTGCACAGTATAAAAACAAGAGATCAGAAAACAACTTATTATATGTCTTCTTTTATTCTCCTGTACCAATTTTGTGACAATGGTCACATACATTCAAAAATAGCATTTATTCAGAAGCTTGTCCACCCTAGCCTGGTAAACCATCCCCCCTCCGGAAATATAATTTGCATTTGATTTCAGGAATTGGTCTGGCCTACAGGCCTGTATGGGCAATTTGGCTGCGGCCGGGAGCTGGGCGGGATTAGAACCTCTTCCCCTTCAGCCAATCAGCAGTTTGTTTTCCCCACCACCAGCCAACGTGACGCAAGGGGACTTTTAACAGGGCCATGCCGAAAATAGGTTGCTTTATTCGGATACATGCGTGTCACTGCCCACCCCTGCCGGTTCTCTGAATTTTTATTTTTAAATAAATAGGCTCTGTCATGATTAATTGACCACATGTATGAGGTTAAACAACTAAATTCTAATCGAACGATATCTTAACTAAATTCCGTGCCTCAAAAAAGAAGTTTGAGAGCGTTTTCAAGTTTTAAAACCACAGAATTTCAATGATGGCCCGTTCCATTTTTGTCGGCTGCACTTGGCTACATTCGGGTTCACTCGGTTCCATCTGATTGGCCTACCTCCGCTGTCAATCACAGAACAATGAGCGAGGACGATGATTGGAGAGTTCATGTTATGAACTCCGCAGAAACGCCCAGACAGGCCTGTATAGGCCAGACTCACTCCTGATATCAAATGGAAATGAGATATCCAGAGGGAGGGGTTTACCAATACCAGGCTATGTCCACCCCGCTCTCATTGACTTCAATGCATTCCATCAAACGTCTGGCTCCCGTTTAATTGCCTCCCAGTGCATCTATGGGAGCATGTCATGGCATAGAACAGCTGTCCTTTAAGGGATATTTCACTTTCAAACATGCTTGGGGTCATTTTAACGTCTACTCAGGCTTTTGTGAGCACCCCAAACAGTTTTTAAGTTGCTTGATTCCGTATTTAGATATTTGATATTCAGTTTATCAAATAAAGGTTAAAACAGCCGCACACTGGTTTAAAGCTCCCAAACTATTTTATCAATGGCGCAACGTTATTATGTCTTCATCAGGCACATTTTGCCTGATGAAGGCAGGAGGGAGGGGTGGGGTGGGGGGATAACAGTATGTGACTTCTTCACGACTTCGGATGCTGTCAATGCACTGAATGGGACATTATCACATTTAATCAGCCTATTGATTGGTCTAAGTAGGTGAGATACTGACCTACGGGGCTCAGCAGGTGTTTTGTCGTTATTCTGTGGGAAAGTTGGGGCAAAGGCTCACCCCAAAACATGATTTGCGATTCTGTGCCTATGGGTACATAACTCGGACGGCGCTGAGTCATCTCAAGCGAACTTCGCAACTTTCGGCACGGCAACTTTCTCACTTTAGCTCGCTCGGTAGTGCATCTCGTGGCTCAAGTTCGATTGAGAGCGCCTCCGAGCGCCTCCGACGCGGTCCAAAACTATACTTTATACAAAACACCTACAGAGCCCTGTCGGTAGGTCAGTATTTCACCTACTTAGACCAGTGGTTCTCAACCTGTGGGTCGGGACCCCCAGGGGGGTCCCCACATGATTTTGGGGGGGTCCCCAAATGATAGTGAAGTGACAATTTAAATTTAAAGACCCCTTTAATATCTAAAAATTAACCATTACTGCATCAAAAGTAATCAACAAACTATACTATAAAACATTGGCCAAATTGTCAAGTAATAGGAGATAGAGGCAAAAAAAATAGCCGATCTACAAGCTCACAACGCCTCACAACTCGAGGCGTTGTGAGCTTGTAGATCTGCTATTTTCACAATATTTATCTGTGGAACGGAGTCAAACAAAATGGGGGGTCTCTAGTTCAAATATGATTATTTTGGGGGGTCACGGTCTGAAAAGGTTGAGAACCACTGACTTAGACTAATCAATAGTCTGATTAAACGTGATATTTTCCCATTCAGTGCATTGACAGCATCCAAAAATGGTGACCTCTTGACAGAGGGGGGGTAGGGAATTGACCAATGAAGGCCCATTTCTCTCAGTCAAATTAACACTCAGGATTTGGAAATTGTCAAGTAAATATCTGAGAGAGACTATCTTAAACACAAGTCATGTAGCACATAGTGAATCTGAACTCGCCACACAAAATGTGTTCATAGAAAAAGGATCTGAAAGGGTCTGTTTTTTTTTACAAAAATTAGTTAAATTAACACTGTGATTTGACTGTGTATGGCTTCTAGATCGAGCACTTACCCACGAGACCACTATCTCCACGCGAGCACCATGAGCAGCCTGTAATCTATAGTGCCAAAGAGTAAACACACAATGGAGAGGACGTGACATTGAGACAATCACAAGGGAATCTGGGGACACTTGGCCTTCACTTTCACTTTCACCGTCACTTTCACTGCTGTGTCCTTGTTTCATCTCCATATGCCCATTTGGTCATTTTACACAGTAAAATCCTCAGTGTTCATTTAGCTCTGAGAATGTATAAATGTAATGTGTATAAATATACATTATACAAATATACAATATATATACTGTGAAAAATGGATGAATTAACGCTGAGGATTTTACTGTGTACTTTCGCCTACAGTGTAACACTGTGAAGTGCAGGATGCACCGCTAATTTTGACTCTTATTTACATGGATCTTAAATAAACATTTTGTACGCACACAGAAATGGAGTCTGTTGTTTTGTGTTCTTTGACTCTCTCCACACATGTACAGTAGTCAACAAACCCAAACAGAAAAGATACAGTGGCCAAAATAAAATACATTTTTGAAAATGTATTTCCATCGTCCAAAATATACGATGGAAATAAATCTCTCTGAATACAATAAATTGTATTCAGAGAGATTTATAGAAAATGTGGGATGTGCTGTCTTTCACTGCTACTCACCATCATTCTCCACCCAACCAAACATAGTGAAGCAACAGATAGCTGTGTGTGCAAACAATCTCTGACCAACCGCCCTCTCTCTCTCTCTCTTTGTCGCTCTCGTCTCTCCCCCTCTATGTCCTTGTCTCTCCTCATCTCTCCATCTTTGAATCATTAATAATGAGGTGTGCTGAACAGAGATAGAGGAATCTGGTTGCTGCCTCGTGGCACTCAGGGGCCACTGAATAATTCAATGAATGTAGTGGCACCTGATATTGTGTGTGTGTGTGTGCGTGCGTGTGTGTGTGTGTGTGTGTGTGTGTGTGTGTGTGTGTGTGTGTGTGTGTGTGCGCGTGCGCGTGTGCGTGTGCGCGTGCGTGTGTGTGTGTGTGTGTGTGTTTGTGTGCGTGCGAGCATGTGTGTGGAGGGGGGGGTATGGTTCCACACCTCAGTGGGCTCAATCTGTCCTCATGGGAAGGACACACACACACACACACTCTCACACACACACGCACTAACACAAGTAAATATTAGTCATATGTGGAAGAGTACGAGCGCGCGCACGCACACACACACGCACACGCGCGCACACACACACACACACACACACACACACACACACACACACACACACACACACACACACACACACACACACACACACACACACACTACTTCTCCCTAACATATCATTACACTAAAAGCCAGTGTTGTAGTCAAGTCACTTAACTACAAGTCCAAGTCAAGTCTCCAGTCCCAAGTCCAAGTCACCTTACTGTCTTACTTCAAGTCAAGTCCAAGTCGCCCAATGACCAGTCCAGACTCTTGGTTGTGACAAAGCTTATGTTAGATGAGAAAACAAATGCATCATTACAAACTCCAAATTCACGTTCCCCTCCACTTGTGCACAGATCACAACGTTTACCATAAGTGAACTTTAATAGTACCTCTCACAATACTAGATACTTAATTACTTAATAACAATATTCAACAATATTTCAAATGTACTTTTACTACTTATGTTCATTTTGACTGTTCAAGTTCAAGTCAGAAAACTTCCAAGTCAGAGTCGAGTCAAAAGTCACAGATAGTTATTGTCAAATTACTACATTAAGAATTAAGAAACCGTTATGAGTTTATGATTGAAGTACAACAGGTGTTCTACCACTTGAACGCTAGTAGCATCCCTATTCTGGGGCTAACATTCTGCAAAACATATTTAGTGTAGTGTGAAAACAGGACGGGGGGGCTATAGAGCCCTTGGGAATCCGATCAACTAAGTATAGGGCCTAAGTAAGCACTTGCAGGCCAAAGATCCAAAGTCGTTGTCTCCCTGGAGGATCACACAAGCCCAATAAAACACTCCAGTGCTCACGTTATAGGCCCCAACCATACCAGCCCCTGTGTCCTGTTTTCTCTCCTGACCCAGAGTTCGTGAAACGACAGAGCCGGGGGATTGTCACTCTTCTAATCTTTGCTGAGAGATGAGAGTTGAATGGGGCTGAGTCTGAATGGTCTATGTGTTATATGAGCGATGGGTTTTAAAAAAAAATGGTATGGAAACTAGATCAATTATGTATGGTTGGAATACAGATGTATCCATGGCTACATCTGTGGCAGAACATTGCTGTTACATGCATGCTACAGTGAGCATGCTTCCTACTGACAAGGCATGCGTGTCAAACAAAACATTGGTGGCTGCTTCCTGCTATCAGTATCTTTCCATATCTTTGCCAAGGTTAATTAGTTGTGAGCATAAATGATGTGCTATAAAGAATGTGGGAGCAAAACCATGCAAAAAAAAGGCAATGGAAATACATATTCACAAACATATATTTGAATTATGTTTAAGCTCTTGAAATATATTTCCTCATACAAAAAAAAGATAATAAATTATATAAAAGTACTTTTATACATTTTGTGCCACTGTTGTATATGTATAGTTACTGTATGTTGTGTTAACATACAGCATGTGTGCGTACATGTGCGACAATCTGACCAGAAATGAAGAAAAAAAATAAGAAATGGAAATCTCTTTTTTTTTTCTAATAATGATACCTGAATTTTGTACAGAGGTGCGGTATAGTTGCACATTGGATGCAGTGAAAGTAGACCTTCCACAGTGTTAAGCTTACATCTCTTGAAGTTAATTTGACTTTGACCTCTACATCCCGTTAATCCCGATGCTTGTCTTTGGAGACAAAGCATGCACAGGGTGCCAGGAGTACGTTTTTTTCACACATACAGTACATCCCCTGGCTTTGTGGTGAGAGAATTAGGAGACTACAGAAACTGAAAGAGATTCTTTGTGGTTCAGTCACCTCCATCAATGCTGTCTGTGAGCGATGTGCCAGACCCGGCCTCTCTTCATTACCACCTAACACCATACTGTACTGTATGTCCTCTACAGAATTATCATTTACCACCTTGCTTTCTGCTCGACGAGGCCACTGTTTTGTGTGTGTGTGTGTGTGTGTGTGTGTGTGTGTGTGTGTGTGTGTGTGTGTGTGTGTGTGTGTGTGTGTGTGTGTGTGTGTGTGAGAGAGAGAGGGACACAGAAAAACAGGGCGAGAAGGTCAAGGTCAGTATCTCTGTCTTTCAGTGGGTGGTCGTGGTCCAGACCTACTGTAGTTCTACAATGCTCCTCCATCCATCTTAGTGTTCTAAAGCCACGTATGTACCGGTGTCACCTCATGAGACACACCAGGAGTCGTTTTCCTGGTAGTGGTCAT
>NC_137616.1:35045078-35180078 GCF_963280865.1 Gymnoscopelus braueri | reverse complement strand
TGTCATGATTCAACACGTGTCAAATAAATAAGTAAACTCTTATATTGGTGGCTATGTTAAACACAAATTGCAGACACACCACCTTTGGACTTTGCTTTCTTAACTCTTAGCGCTTTTCTTAGGTCTTGTTTTTAAGTCCCACAAGGTTTATTTATTTTTTTGTCAATGTGGAAATACCGTCTTAATTTTTTATTTACTTGTTTTTTTAAATACATTTTTTATTGTTTTGTCTTTGTTTTTGTGTTGTTGCTCACTATATCCCTTCCCCAAAAGGACCACAATGGCATCAAGCCTTCAGGCCTTTTTGTACTATTATCCTTTTGAATTCATTTTCAATAAAGTGCTCAATCAATCAATCAATCAATCAATCAATAAATCAATCAATCGATCAGTCAGTGGCACTGGCACACTAGTGGAGTAGTACACTGACTGCTGTATTGGAAAATAACCACATATTGTCCAAGTCTAAAAGTATCCTACTATTTGCAGCTCCTCTGGGGGTGGGAGATAACACTTGGGAAAAAACATTTGGGAATTTATTTACTTACTTGCCACACAAAGGAGCAAAAAACATTAGGTTACCAAATAGACAAAATGTACTCTCCTTAACTTATGGGGTATCTGGGACTACTTTAGCCCCCCCTCATTCAAAACCTTGCTACATTACACAACACACCTCTTCTAGAACTTGTGCTACCAATGCCTTTATCATGGTCTTATTTTCCACAGCCTGTCCTGTCATGGCGCTGGCTGGGGTGAGAGTCATTGAGCTGGCAGGCCTAGCCCCAGCACCATTCTGTGGCATGATTCTGGCAGACTTTGGTGCCAAGGTGATCCGAGTGGACCGCACCCGAGTTGCCATGGCATTGGACACGATGGGACGGGGTAAACGCTCTGTAGCACTCAATCTGAAGACTCCTGACGGCGTGTCTGCGCTCAGAAAGCTCTGTGTCCAATCAGACGTTGTCTTGGAACCCTACCGTAAAGGTAAAAAAAGAGAAGAACTAGGGTAGGGATCTTTTAGGATTTGAACGATTCCGGTTCCTTAACAATTCCCTCTTAACGGTCCGATTCCTATATATTTTACAACAATATTTTGCAAATAAAAATAAAAGAATTCCAGAAATGCAGGTAATCTTCATCAGCACTGTAATCTCTATTTTGCCCCCCCTTTCCTTCCAATTAATTTGTTAATGACAATTCTCATTTTCTTCCCCTCTTGTGTAGTCCCTACAGTTGGTCATGTGGGAGAGAGTAGACAGAATAGTTTTTGATCAGATCCTTTACACTTTTCCCAGGTGTGATGGAGAAACTAGGCCTTGGTCCAGAAGATCTATTGAAGGAGAATCCTCGTCTGATCTATGCTCGACTGACTGGCTATGGACAGACTGGCTCCTATGCCACTGCTGCTGGCCATGATATCAACTACCTCGCCATGTCAGGTATAAACATACATTGTGGACTTTTTATACCAGGCAGGTACAGTAGTCAAACCTAGGACCTTCTGCTTCTCAGGCGGGCTCCTTAGTCTCTACCCATTCAGCCATGGCCGCCCTCCATAAATTATTGCCACAATAATATTATCCTCACATCGATATTGAGGTGTTTGTCCACGTCACATGCTGCTCCCGCCTTTTGCTTCCTCTCTGTACTACTCAACTCCATGTGCTGTTTGCCTTCTGTTCTTTTTTCTTTCATAGGTCTTTTATCTAGGCTCGGTCGTAGTGGTGACAAACCCTATGCACCGTTGAACCTGGTTGCAGACTTTGCAGGAGGTGGTCTGGCCTGTGCACTGGGTGTTGTCCTAGCACTGTTGGAGAGGACAACATCAGGGAAGGGACAGGTTGTTGATGCTAGCATGGTAAGATGATTATTTAGGCAGATACATTATCACCACTCCTCCGGAATAAGAAGAATTCAATTGAAATACAAGACATTGTTGATGTATAAAACTAGAATGCACTTCTAAACATGCAGTTCGTGTTTACAATGTTAAGTTAATAATATTTAACATTATCAGTGGTAATCCAATCAATGTATAGAATTTAACAGAATATATGTGTTGATCACGAACTTAATAAACACAACGTTTATTCCTTATAGCTCAGTTTATTCAATTGTACAGTCAGCGGGACAAACAACAACACACGTTCCCTCCATGTTTGTAATGTGAACCGCAGCGCTCACTGCGCATGCGTATATACCTGTGTGGGTCATACCATAATGTCTATAGTAGAGGGGCAACCTAAGTTAACAATCTCCCTCTTCTTTCTTTAAAGAAAAAGAAATAAATTCAGACATCCAATAAAACTGGTGCATTACAGAAAAGTGCATTTCAAAAACAAATCAACAAAACAAAATACAATGCAATAAAATCTGTATTTCCCCTCTTTTTTTTTTTTTTTTAAACAAAACATTTAAACAGGATTCCAAAGTCCTTCACTGAATGCTTTCAAGAGCACTAGAGGTGATGCTCCTTTTTTTGTCAGACAGTCAGCGAGTTGGCCTTTTGTCACGGACCAGAGCACCTTTTTGATTTTCTTGCTCTGAATGAGCTCCTTGATTCCACTTATGTCTAAACGAAGTCTCTTCTCTGTGACCTGTTTTGTTGACTTAAGGGCATCGAACAGGGAGTGATTGTCAGTCACACAGACCAACGCAGGAACATTTAGTTCAACAGAACCAGTAGTGAGCTCAGAAAAGAGAGTGGCAAGGAAGATTGCATTGTCTATTCCATCCGACATGGCAAGAGTCTCTCCCGCAAGGGTGCTCCGCACCACACGTCTGATCCTCCTGGATTGCCAGCACAGAGGAGAAAACATCCCCCTCTCCCCCATAAGGGTGATCAATGTCCCTCCTTGTGTACCTCCATCTGGCAAGTTTCCCAGTGAAGCATCACTGAAAACAGTCAAGGTCAAAGCATCATTATTACCCAAATGTTATGAGTAACCTTTTCAGATTTAAGTTTACGAATCACCTTATTTGCATCATGGATGGACGGAACAGTAGCATTTTTCATAACGGATGCCAAAACACAAGCATCAAACATCACGTCAGGTCTGGTCTGCTTTGCAACCCAAAGAATCTGTCCTATTTTTGAGCTGCTTTTCTAAGCTGCTCTTTTTCTGTGTCCCCAAGAGGTGAATCCCTCTGTATAGCACGTGCTGGTTGCATGTGGATGGGTTGCAAATTTTCAATATAGCTGTGCTGATGCATCTCTATTACTCCCTTAACAGTGACAATATCCATTCCCACATAACAAAAATTATCATGTTCCTCACGTCCCACATGGAACGCAGACTTCAGTTGAGGAATCACATTAGTTACAAAATGTTGTGAGCCAGCCCAAAGAAAATCATCTACATGACATGCAAGTACACCTGTAATTTTGCACTGTTTATCTAGCCAATAAAAGACTGCAGGATCCACTTGTGAAACTTTACCACCTGTGCCTAGCATGATTTCTTTCACTCTGTTATACCAATAAAGTGATGCATCTGCTAGACCATATACACATTTCTTTAATTTCCATAGAACGCCTGTACTGTCTGCTTCTGCGGGTGGGCGAACATGAATGTCCCTTGACAACTCCATGCCCTGCAAAAATGCAGATTTAATGTCCATAGAATGGACTTTCCACTGATTTTGACAAATCACAGCTAGCAATAACCTTAGTGATTCAGAGGCACAGGTTGGTGAATCTTTCTGTAGCTGTTGTATATTATGCTCCTCAAAACCTCTGGCTACAAGCCTGGCTTTGGGCACAATACCTTTGTCAGTGTCTTTTAGACTACAGACCCATCGGGTGGAAACACACTTTTGGCCTGCATCCTCAACCTCTTCAAAAACATTATTGTAGTTCCAGTTTTTTATCTCTTCCTGTTTAGCTGCATCAAAAGATATGTCTTTCGTTATTAGCACATCAGCATCTCTGACTTCTGATTCAACACTGAGACCATTAACACGAGACAGATCAACTGCCTCCTGTTGACCATGACTTCCATCGGTTTCAAGAAGCTGCAGATTATACCAATTTTTGTACACTCCTGTGGCTTTTCCTGCTCTGCTTAGAACTATAGCTTTACATGGAACACTTTCATCGTTTTTCAGAAAGGTTACAGTCTGTCCTGTTTTTAACTTTACATTTTCAGAAAGAACAGAGCTATCATCACAGACATTGTGCTCCATTTCAGTTTGTGTCACATCATTTTGAGTCACTAGAGGACGTACCCCTGCTCCTGCACTTGACTCTCTGTCACTCTCCTGTTCGTTGTCTGTGGCTTGTTCACTATATGAGCTACCTGTGGCTCTATTTACAACACCTGTGTTTTGATCTTGTTCAGCATCTGCTGCACGGTTTTGTACAACTTTTTCACTGTTTGTGTCATTGAGAACCTCACCCTGTACAGTAGTCTGAACATGTGTGTGTACCTTATTAAGTCTTAAGTGATGCACTCTAACAAGGATACCACCATGTCTTACAAATACAACAGCTCCATCCTGACCGATAACTACACCTGGCCCCTTCCACTCTGCACTGTCAGCTCGTTTGTAATAGACTTTGTCTCCTGTCTCATATTTTTCATCTGTGGGTCTGAGCTGCTTACGTAGGGCCCTTCTTATCCTCTCTGAACATTCAGCTTCAGTGAAAGCCTTCCTAGATGCATGCAACGCTGATATGTGTTGCCCTACTCTTGCACTCACTGTAGTACCTTCTAGGGCAGGTAGCTTATCAATTAATACAGAAGGAAGGTTAGGATTTTGACCAAATACAAGTTGATGTGGGCTATAACCATGGACGCTGTGCATACAGTTCTTGGCCATAAGGGCCCAGTCTAGGGCAGTATGCCAGTCACATCCATTTTCCCGTCTCACCTTCAAGAGAATGTCAGTGAGAGTCTGATTGTGTCTTTCCAACAGCCCGTTGCTCCAGGGACTGTATCCTGCTGTTGTCCTCGTCTCGATGTTGAAGTTCTCCGCCATATCTCTGAACTCTGCATTATTGAACTCGCCCCCATTATCGCTATACAAAATACGGGGGGGGCCATGAACACTAATCCACGTGTGGATGAGGGAGTTGACAATTTCAGAGGCCTTTTTGGTTTTCACAATACTTCCTGCACTGAAGCGTGTGAATTGGTCGATCACATGTAGATACCACACTCCTGGCTCCAACTCGTGCAGGTCCACTGCTACGGTTTCATTGTATTCCGAGGCTAGAGGCAGACCAACAACTGGCTTTGGCTTTGTTCTGCTGTATCTCTGGCATATGTCACAGTCATGTACTATCTGTTGCAAAATAGTGGGGCAGTCCTTGTCTTTATTTCCAGAGCTTTGGATTAACCTCTGCAGCCTGTCTGCTGATGCGTGTCCAAACTGTTTGTGAAGCTTGAGAAGGACCTTGCGCTTTTCACCTGGGGACATGTTTTCTGTCACGGTCAGGGCTTCATCTTCAGCTGTCGCTGCAAGTATCACGTCATCTTTCATTTTCCTCCCTGTGTTGTCTTCATCTCTTATGTCTACACAGTAGTGTCCTGAGCTAGTGAACTCAAGAGGTATCTGGTGCTTAAACATCACTGCTCTGTCATTTTCCATGTCTAAAACAGTTCCTGCCCTCTTCAGTGATGATTTACTTAGCAGAAGTGGGATATCAACTTCGACCACTTCTGTCTCTATGTAACATTTTGTTTGTCCTATCTTGGCAGGTAGTTTCACTTTCCTGGTAGAATATACTAAATTCCCATCTCCAAAACGAAATGGTCTGCTACTGGAATGTTCTGTCTTCATCAGCTTGTTTGCCTGCTCTTGACTGAGACCATTAACAAAGCTGACAAGCCATTTCTCCCCACACACTGTACGAGTGCATGCTGTGTCTATGATGGCTGATCCCAGGGATTCAGTCATGAAAATCTCAGAGTCAGACATGCGGTCATTTGTCATCAACGTGATATTGACTTCATCTACATTTTCGTCTTCGGTGAATCTTACTTGTTCGTTCCTCTTGTGGGGGCAGTCCTTGGCCCAATGGAATGTGCTTTGACACACCGCACATCTAGATCGCTTACCGAACTTATCCAATGGATTAGTACCCGGCAGCGGTGATTTCTGTTGAGCACTTTGAAACGTCGTGTTCCGTCTTCCTTTTCCTTGTCGTTGTTCTGTGAAGAAAGCTGCGTCCTGGTTTAGTTGTATTCCATTTGACGAGCCTGGCGTTTTCCCTACAAAAATCCGCTTGAGTGCCGACTTCATTGATGAAAACTGTAGGTCTGGACATGCCGTCAGTGCAAGCTGTCTGTTTTTCTCGTCGAGACAGGCTGTATCTAACAGCTTGAAGGCTAATATGGCATCAGGAAGCGTCATGTTATACTTTTTCATCCGGTTGTATCGCTGTTCAAAGTCAATTATGTAGTCCGCCATTGAAACTGAACTGTCCTTTGTTAAACGATCAAACTGGGTATTAGCCTGGGGCACCATTCCTTTTCGGGTATATGATCCGGTCGGGAGCGGAAGTTAAAAAAATAAAAAGTGGCCGGATGGGCAGAACCGGAAACACGTCTCACCTCAAAATAGGTCCGTCCTAATAAAATCCTTGATGCGGCATAGTTTAGCTTATTTTTTAAATGTAAATGTGCGTGCACTATCCGGAGACTATTTAGCGTCTGTATTATCCCACGGGGAAATTCTATTCCATTTAAATAGGGATTGGGGAACCAAAACAAAGCAGCACCGCAAAACCGGATGGGCAGAATCCGGAAACAGGATTATTTTTTCTTTCTTTTTTTCAGTAGGCGTGGCCTAGACCGGATCATATGGGTCTTTAGTAACAGACACCAGGCTTTCCTCCGAGGTGGAAAGACTGGTGATGCGAGGTTACTGGGTATACGCTTCGTAGGCCCGATCCCTTTCCTCTTGCTGAAACACGCCGTCCAGTTTCGCCAATAGAGTCACCATACCATTATCACGGTCCAAGTCTTCTGCAGGTATTTCCATAGCGATTTCCCTGGCTCTCCCTTCGAGCCCCAACGCCACAGCAAGCGCCTGCTTCTTTTTATCGAGTTCAGTAACTCGCGTCCATATGTTGACTTCATTTTTCCAACACTCGTATGGTCTCGCTTCGTCAAACTTCGGCGGTACTCTATAGTTTGCAGCCATCCTCAAACCATCCTCTGCTACCAATGTTGATCACGAACTTAATAAACACGACGTTTATTCCTTATAGCTCAGTTTATTCAATTGTACAGTCAGCGGGACAAACAACAACACACGTTCCCTCCATGTTTGTAATGTGAACCGTAGCGCTCACTGCGCATGCGTATATACCTGTGTGGGTCATACCATAATGTCTATAGTAGAGGGGCAACCTAAGTTAACAATATGTATTTTTCTTTTCAACATTTCAGATAGTCATTGTTCAACTATACTGCCATTCTAAGCAATCATTCACCCTGGATCGCTACTTTTTCTATATTTCATGCATTATTATGCTTATTTAAAAAGCAACACATGCATGATATTCATATGCATTTTAAGGACAAAAAGTAAATCATCACCACCAAACAGTTTGAAACGCTGCACGTTTATGTGTGTATTTTGTATATATTATAAATAAGATCCTTTGCTCTTGCGTCTCTCTGTCTTTTTCTAACTATCTTATGTGTTAACTAGGTGGAGGGAGCAGCGTACACAGGTTCTTTCGTATGGAAGTCTCGTCGCATTGGTATGTGGGACCAACCTAGAGGAGAGAACATGTTGGATAGTGGAGCTCCATTCTATGACACCTACAAGACCTCTGATGGAAAATATCTGGCTGTAGGAGCCATTGAACCACAGTTCTACAAACAGCTTCTTCATGGTTAGTAGTAACACACACACACACACACACACACACACACACACACACACACACACACACACACACACACACACACACACACACACACACACACACACACACACACACACACACTAAATAGGCGGTTCAAACATTGGCAGCATCAGGAGTGGGCTTAATGTAAGGTTTTTGGTAAAGCTGTGATCTTTTCCATCACTTTTGTATGATGCGTGTGGCATTCCCGGTCACAGTGGCCGCGCTAAAATTTAGTTGAGATGGATCCAGTACGGTAGGTCTGGCAATGTAAGTCTGAGCTGCAACCGGGAATCTCAAGGTTGCAGGTTTGACCTTCAGCTCGCCCAGTCTACAGCTCCGCCTCCATGCGCTCATCTGAGCCATATGAGCACTGCCATGTACTTTCCATGGCAGGGACTCTGCAGTTCAGATGTTAGACCTCTTCTACCTACATAACCGCATGTGTAGACTTGATGACTAATGTTGTGACCTTTTTGACTCCACTTTACTCTATTGGCCAAATGTCTGGCATAGTTTTTCCCTCACTTTTTGTTTTTGTTTTGCAGGTTTGGGTTTGGATACAAGAGACTTGCCTCCTCAGATGAGCTTCAGCGATTGGCCTGAGCTCAGGCGGATCTTCACTGAGTGCTTTGCCTCTAAATCCCAAGCATATTGGTTGAGTATTTTTGAGGGGAAAGATGCCTGTGTCACACCTGTGTTGTCTTTTGATGAAGTGAGCTCCCATCCCCACAACCAGGAAAGAGGTTCTTTCATTAAAGACCCCGAGGGTGAAGAGAGCCCCCGACCAGCTCCGGTTCTCTCTCGGACTCCTGCGGAACCTTGCTTGGCGCACGACCCTCTTATCGGAGAACATACATGTCAAGTCCTAGAGGAGTATGGATTTAGTCCAGTAGAAATAAAGAAGATGCTAGCAGATGGAGTGATAGAGTCTAACCCTGCCAAGGCTAAGTTGTAGAGAATTGGACAAGCCATTAATTGTTCCATTCGCTACTGTATGTCTGTATGATACTGTAAATTAAAATTATAGGGGAGCCAGGAAGCACCAGTATGAGCAACAGGTGCCTGAGGTACCTGTGCTATTCTTAATATTAACAGTGCAAGTGTGCATACAGTATATCAGGTTTGCATGCTCGACTAACTTGAAGACATGGTGGCTGTGATTTCAAGATTTACTTCTTCATGTGAATCCACCCACTCAGCTCAAAAAGATCTGAAAATAGCTTTCCAGCTTATACAATTTCCTATTGATGAAAATGAGACAAAGATCTCAGAAAGAAATCATTCATTGAATGGTCGCTCCTTTTTATGAATTGAAATGTACATTCAGTCACAGTCTTCACTGTTATAATTCTGCAAGAACCTTAGAGATGTAGTTTATCAGCAGCCGCTAAAGGACTAAAAGGTGGGCCGAATGGAAACGGACAACCCACAATTTATTGTCTCCGCCAAGCCGGACTGCAAAAGGCAGACTTATGTTTTCACCCCTGTACATTCATCCTTCCATATGTCCATGTGTTTGTCTGTGAACAGCTAATCTTTGGCACTGCTGGACTGATCAGAGTAAAACTTTGCACACACACTCTCAGGTGGCCCAAGAAGAACCTCTGCCCACATCAGCCTGTTATAGCGCCACTAGAAGGCTGATTTTTGCTAAACACATTTATTTTATATTACTTCTACAGATGTTGTCCAAACCTCACGCAAATCACTACACATAGTCAATCATAATAGTCATGTGATCAAGGTCTATCGGTTAGATTTTTCCATCCTGATCGGTTACGATTGGCTTCCAAAATTTGCGGTAGTGGCCCTTTTGCACAAAATGCTGCAAATCATGGACGCAACGTCCGATTGCCGTGGAACTTTGCACACACATTCCCAAATTGGTACACCATATCTCTGTAGTTATTGTTGAAATTATTAAATGTAACTTAATGTGTCAATGAATCAGTTGAATGAAAAGAATATTTAATGTAAATGGTTAAATTTTTGTGTGTGACAAACAGCCTACTGTTTTGTATGAACATCAGTTTAAAAAGCCATAAAACAACAGTTAGTCAAGTAAAAATGATATCTGTACAATTTAATGTATACAGTAATATCTGCCATTTCATAATCGCAATACAATATAGTAGAGCCTCTTTTGAAAAATAAACACAAATACTTGCATACTTAATTGTTTTTGAGGACCTAGTCTAAAATATCTGGTTTTATTCAATTTTGATTGAATATTTGGGGGAGATGATGAAAAAAATGTCAAATGGTGTAACCGAAAACTTAAAACAAATAATTCAAGTTGCTTGAAGCTAGATGTTTCATGCGAGGGTTAGTATCTCTTTAAAATACTCATAATTTCACATCTTTTGAGTATGGTCAGGTATAACTACATGTCAAATTGTATGACCTCAGGAAAACAGGAAAATTCATCATAATTATTTACATGAAAAAGTTAAAAATTTCGCACTCCATTTAAACTTTAAAAGGTCATCTAAACTCTAAAACATTGTTACCTTTGCTGTCTTCCTTGTGAATGTGCCAGTTCAGCTGAGATGTTTAACGATATCTGAAGCCCAATCACTACTTCATTCATACCTCATCAGTTATTGGCAATTCATAACAGTAGCCTCGCCGAAAATAACTCAATCGTCGAATTGAGTCGTTTTTGTCTCTATCCATCCATCCATCCAACCATCCAGTCGTTTTTGTTGTTGTTCAGTGGTGGAAGAAGTACTCTTTTTTTTTTTACTCAAGTAAAAGTATCAATAATAATGTAGAAATAGAGATGTAGTGGAGTAGAAGTAAAAGTATTGAAAATTGGAAATACTCCATTAAAGTAAAAGTACCTCAACATTTCACTTAAGTACAGTATTTGAGTAAATGTACTTAGTTACTTTCCACCACTACTAAGTTTTTTGCTTTTATGAAAAAGTTTCACCTAAAACCTGGGACCTATCCACCGGGCTACAGCAAACTGCAATTTGTGTCAATATGCAATACTCTATTAGCCTGAGGCTACGAGCTCAATCCATGGTCTTGAAGGGCGGACCCAAACACAGCCGCCTGGATTTGTGCGTGGCTTCCTATTGCTTCACCAATCTATGTCCCCGCCTCCCCTCCCCTCCCCCCCTCGGCCTGTGCACCGAGCACGCTGACGTCACCAAATTTAGAGCGACGCCCCTCTGCACTCTGATTGGTTAGGAGATAACAAGGTCCAAGACCATCGTTCGTGCATCGCTCCCCCAGGCTTTTTTTCTTTTGTAACAAAAAAAAAAGCCTGGGTTTCCGAGGCTAATACTCTATAGACGATGTCCTACTTAACAGCGACATCTTGAGGCCGTACAAACAACAACAGGAGTTGACCTAAAGTGCTTTCAGATCGAGGATGGCCAACAGCAACATGACAGCCACAATACACACCACTATAATCCCCCAAAAGCAAGTTTAAAACATATAAATCACAGTAAAAGTATAAAAATCAATATAAGAATTAAGTAAAATTCCAAGTTAGGAGAAGCAGCTGCACAAAAACACATTTAAATGCTCTAAGGGTATTATAAATAAATTAAATGCATGTATGGACTTTGCCCAAAACAGCCCACAGGGCATCCTCAGACCTAAAGGTCTAACGTGTCACATAGTACCCAAGCCAAGTAAGGATTATCATTTAAGTAAATGGTGGCAGAGAACTTCTCTGGAAAGATACTGACATCAACCCGGGTCTGCATAAAGGCACTACGGTTAACGGTTGTTTTGTCATCAGGCAAACCTCAAGACAGTAATTTTTCTACACTTAATATTGTCAATCTTCAGATATTGGAATGAAGAGCTTTTTTTTTGTGCTTATATTTCACACTAAAGCCAAAGAGAAGAAAATAAAGACATGAAGCTTGATATATGATTATCATTTAAAATATATTATTTATTACACAACCTATAACAAACTACAACTGTTATGGTTTATTTTAAAGAAAAGATACTGTACTGAATGTACACAATAAAATATTAAACCATATTCAATGTACAAAATAAAAAATGAAAAAATACTCTATGTACAAAATAACAACAATATTAAATAAAAATATATTAATGTATAAGTAATGTATAAGTAATAAACATACTTAATGCACAAAATAAAACATTAAACCATAGTCAATATAAAATAGAACACTATTATTTACAGAACTGTTTGAGTTTTCTTCAAAAGCATACCATACTTTTTGTACAAAATAACGACTATTTACAATGGTTGAAGTTTATTTAAAACAAAAGATGAAAGTAATACTGTAAATAATACTACTCAAAGGAAAGGGTGACAGCTGGTCTAAGATATACTGATCATCTCGAGTCGTGTGCAGTGTTGCCAGATTCTGCGAGAGAGATAAGCAGTCAGGTCTATGAAAACAAGCCCAAAAGCAGACAGGCTTCGGATATTATTTTCACAAAAAGAAACAAAATAATCTTAACAAGCTCTCTAACAAGCCCAAATAAGCAACTACACTTTAGAAACAAGCCCAAAAAACCGCAACCGGCAACTACCAATATTAACAAGCAATTTTACAAAAGAATAAGCCCAAAGTCGCTTATAATAAGCGGACATGGCAACACTAGTTGTAGGCTGCATGGCTTATTTATGTTTACCTTGCGTGGGTATAAATAATTATACAAAATAAAAAATAACTGCGCTTTATATTTAATTTTTTATAGAAGTACATTGGGCTATATTTTTTACATTAACAAAAAGTTAAATTAAATCTATCACTAGGGTGAGATAGTTTAAAGTGTTTACAAACGAATTTCAATCTGATATTTTTCTTAAAGTGACACAACCTTACATTTTATTGCATTTCGTCTCATCAGGCTGTGCCTTTTTAACAGGTTGTGGATTTTATATTTGAGAATTATTCAGCATTCAGTATGGAAGCTTTTATTGTCTGTATTTTAGGCCAACAACGAAAATCTTTGCAGATAATAAAGTCCAATAAAATCTTCATACACACACACACACACACACACACACACACACACACACACACACACACACACACACACACACACACACACACACAGACACACACACACAGACACACACACACACACACACACACACACACACACTTACATACACACACAGGCGTGCGCATCGAACGCGCACACAACTAGTAAAAAAAAACTAACAGAAGTTGTACTGTCTGTGTGTGTTTGCAAACTAACTAAAACGAGGCAAAAATTGTGAGAAAAAGTCCTTGTCAAAATCCAATATTTATTATGAGCTTTTTGAGTCTCATCCCGAATAAAAACTGACATAAAAGTAAGTATTATAATAATAATAATTATTATTATTATTATTGTTACAATAATTATTGTTATCATTATGGTATATCCAGGACTAAAGTATCGTTTCAAGCATATTTCTATGATTTTCCATTTAATTGGTAAAACAAGGTTTGTATTTAGGACTGAGTTTGACCTTTGGTCAAATAATGTAAGCCAGAGAGAGATTTCACCCAACTTAGTGTGGGCTCAGCTGTAATGCAATCAGTTCAGAGTTCCTGGCCATTGTAGGAGGTGAGAGGCACAACAGTCGTTTTGATAAACCTTTTGTTTCATGGTTCAGAGGCATTGACACCCTCTGTCTTGTTTTGATTATCAGAAGAAGTCTTTTGTATTCATTTAAACTAATCAGAGTAATCATTGTTCCTTCCTGGGCTAATCAGCTACAGACAGGATATGTGTAGTGAATGGTTGGAAGCCAGGTCAAGATGACAGTAAAATATATACACTTTTATTATTCTTCAGTCTTAGGTCTGCAGTGTGTAGTTAAAATGATTAAAGTCTTGACAACTATGACTTGTGTTGTTAACAAAGAGAAATGTAATTTAAGGAAAATATTCAGTCTTGAAGTAACTGTTGTCTTTGTTAATTCATTGTATTTCTAACTGCTGTTTGCAATTGTGAATGTATAATGTGTGTGGACTTAATTTGAAGCTAATAAGATGTTAAACAAAGATTTCATAATATGAGCTTGTGTAAAAGTATAGTTTTATAGATAAGGGTTAAAGTAAATTGTCACATGTTTAAAACTAGGCGGATGCTAATTCCTTGTGATGACTGAGAGAGGCTGGCCAAGAAGCCTTTTGTTTCTAAAAGCTTGTTTGTGAGTGGTCAAGACGGAGGACTGGGAGGAGGTCCTAAGTCAAATGTCTGTCTGTATAAAGTATGATGTTTGGTGATTTGAGTTACACTCTGTGATTGGCAATGCAGATGTCAACGTCTATGGAAATAAATACATTTCTGTGGACAAACCCTCTTTCAAACTGGATCCTTGTTCTTCTTGCACTTAGGGAATAGTTAGGGAATAGTGTTTTTTCCTGTCTGATCATGGCCAATTTACGACATAATTGGCAACCACGCTGGGCCCTGTATCTTCCGGAGAGTGGACTCATTTTTAAACTGGTGTCCATTTCTCCCGTCGATCGGTGGACAAAGAATCTGTATTTTGGTCCTTTTTGGATCCGACGGGACACTTCACTATTTTCCTGTGCAACGACGTTCCGGTTTTGAAAGGTTTGGTCGCTTAGATATATGTGATGCATTAAGCATATGTCTACGCGACAACATTGATTACGTGGCTTCACTTCCTAGCCTTGATGTAGTACTTTTACTGATTATGTAATCTCTTATATCCGGTGGGCCTTTAAGAGAACGGATGGGAGACAGGGCTCTTTAGGGCCAATATATTTCCAACCTTTAGTCAACACTTTATAAAAATGTTGCTATGTTTATGGAATTAAAGCTAAGACACCGGTTATCGGTACTCGGCTCTGATCAGGCGTTTATACACCGGCTCGTTGGTTAAACACGATGCTTTTTCCAGGGCGTTTAAGATGTCTTTTTAAATGATGATGATGATGATGATGATGATGATGTTGATGATAAGGGGTGTTTTGACTTGTTTTGATTGGCGGTGAGAAGGCGTTTTCATCTCTTTTTTTTTTTTTCTTGCTTTCTGGTGATGGGTGGAGTAGACCTGTGGTTTTACTGATTTTCCTGACTTCTGTGTTTCATTTTGTGGTGGCTTTTCGGCCTTCTTGGTGAACACGACTCTTTGGTGTCATGGCTTTTCGGCTGTGTACTGCTTATCTTGAATTATCACTTTCGTGGTAATGCTATTTCATTTCAAATTGGCAGTGGTGATGCTGGCTTGATTTTGATTCTGTGTTTGTGTTGTTTTGGACTTGAGTGTTCTTTACGTTGTGAAGCTGGTCTTGTCTTTGTTTGTTTACTGGCGGTGGTGATGCGGTAATGTTGTTTTGTGTCTTTGTTGTGTGGTTGGTGATGTCAGTTATGGGTTTATGTGAGAGTGTATGTGCGGAGGAGGTGATGTTTGTCTCATTGTATGTTGGTCTTGTACTGAGTGTGTCTTTGTGTTGTTGAGAAGTCTAGTATTGTTATTTATAGAACACAAAATCAGCTTTAACTGATGTAATGGTGTTTTCGGTTGTAACAGCTGGACTTGTGCTTGTAACAATTGCCAGCCATCCAAAGGTATTTTTGCGGAAAGTTATGTGATTATTTTGATGTTTTAGGAGATGTGAGTGTGTGTGTGTGTGTTGTTTGTTGACACGCGCGATTTTTTTCCCTGGGGGGGGGCGCGGTCTGTGGTTGTTGTGATCTGTGTCTTGGGAAGGTTAGGTGGTTTTATTTTATTTTGTTTTATTTTTTTTACGCCTGGATGTTGAGAGTTTTTCGGTGCCGCTGTGTGCTTGAGATAGCTTGGACCCAGTGCTGTTTTTTGGGGTTGGAGGGTTTCATTTTTGTTTTCAACACATTTTTTGTTGAATGTGTTGAAAGAGGGGAGAGATGTGAAATAATTGTGTAGATAGTCAATTGTTGAACAGAAACATAACTATTCAAAATAATAGTCTAAATAATAGTGAAAGTAATATTTTTGAACTGTTAAAGTAATCTACAAAGAAGACAGTAAAAAGTGAATTTAGGAATATAATTGGAATGTTATAAGCAAGGGTTAAATTTGATCGACTACAAACCTTGTTGATATCCGTGTGAAAAATATTTAATTGAATACTACTAAAGTTTTATTAGATAGAATCGATTTCGGTCTGTTTTGTGCTTTATTTATGGCGGTTTAATGATTTTGCTGGTCTAATGTATTGTTGTGAACGTGCTGTCCCTGTTGTGTAAGATTGAGGCTTTTTTCCTGAGAGATATGACCTGGGAGTGCACGCCCATGGGAGATTTTCGTTACTTTGGCCAAGAAACGGAATCGTTCGTATTTTCTCTGGGGAGACGCTGAGATTGATCACGGCGGGGATAGCATGGCACGGCCATATTCTGGATCTGTTAAAAGGTGCCTAGAAATTGAGGAATGGATGTATTAGCTACACATACGTTCTTTGATTAATAGACAAATGATTTAGTTGAACTGAGCCATGAATGATGCACGGATGGAGCGGATTTAAATTAAGATTTTGGATATAAATAGAGGTTAAAAAGGAGGATTAAGCCATGTGCATTGGGGAGTTAAGAGAAGGTATCAAACCTTTTCTTTGCAGGTTTTCTTGAAAAGATACAGACTTTTCTTTGTTGTGCTTAGATGTTAGATAAAACTTTGCCTTAAATTGAGTGACAACTTGTTAACAGTTCCTGGTCTGAGTCATTATCCTTTTATATATCACAAATTGAGTAAAATGCAGAGTTTCAATGGTGAGCTAAGAACCTAATTCAATTGCTCACCACTGGGGCTAAAAATAAGCTGAAACTTTTTGTCCAAGGAAATAGATAATATTTATAATACTTAAGCATGCAATAGGAGATCTGTGCTCATTTGTGACTTGAAATTACCACATCTTTTGTTTGTTTGTCTTTGTCTTATCAGGAGCAGAGGGAACATTTGGTCCCATTTTGGAGATTTAAGGTGAGTGCTGGGGTGTTGGTTGCAATGGTGGATAAGAGTAGTTTTCGGGAACAGACCTAAGCGGCTGGCATGGTTAGAATGTCAGTGGGTGGTTATTTTTATCTATACTCTCAGTTGAGTTTGAATAGCGATGGATCTTGGGGGAGGGGATTGGTTTAGCAGTTCCCATGCCCGAGTGTCGAACGGTAGGATAAGATAGTAAGCTAGTTAATAGAATGACAGACAGTTAGGGGGGTCTGTTCCATTTGTTTAAACTGCTCTGACACCCTTGTGATGGACACCACCAGCACTGACCTTTGTAATCTGTACTTAAGTAAAATAGATTTATTAAGGAGTGTAAACATTTAGATTTTTGAAATATTGATAGTAAAATTCTGGTATTACTAAATTTAGAACTCAGAGGGGTGATGCTTATACAGAGATTACTATAGAACACATTTTGAATTATTGTCAGGAAATAGAGTTAAATAGCTGCTGAAACAGTAAAAATGGTATTCACTATTAGGAAAATGCTAAAACGTTCTGATGTATGAGTAACAAATGGGAATCATTGTTTTGTAAGATATAACAAGGAGGAAAATTCTGAAAAGTAACATAGTAGTCTATAATGTGAGATTGAGTTAATGTTATGTAGGAATAAAATTACTAGATCATGGTTACAATGTACTGATTATAACACCTTGTTAGGCAAGAGGCTGAATTTTACACCGTCATATGTTTAGATTCTGTAGGAAAGTTTTTTCCAAGTGTTTTTATGAACTAAGAACAGATTGAGATGGAGGGAGTTGGAGACACTTATGGATGCTGTGGGACCGAATGGAGCTCGCCAAAGATATCAAGCTGCTCTACCAAAAAGGTTCACAGACGAGCCCCATCAACACTCCACTGTTTCTGCTGTCAACGAAGGACATTGGGATGCCATGGAGCTCTACAAATGTCCACAACGAGGTCTGGTTTGACAGCTCAGCAGGAGGCCTACGACAGGAGAGGCATGGTGGGACAGCCTGGTGATCCAGGAGCAGTGCAAGCCTCCAATCTACAAATCGTCCACGGCAGGAAACCGGGTCTGGATCTTTGCCTTGCGTTGGGTGGACGGATCACGTTACCACAGTGCAGGTGCATTATGGACATCGGCACGACTTGACGACAACTTTTCGAGAATCTACAAGGAGAGGACTTCATGACCAGATATAGGATGGCTGTACGACTCATCTGGCTGCACAACTTATCTTCTGCGATCGCTAGAAGGGCGCGCTGCGGTGCTGACGGCAGAGCGGAGAACCTGTGGATGGAAGGGGTTCTTCGTGGCGGGTATGTTGTGGGGAGAGGACAGCGGGTGCCAGCGGAGTGGAGAACTTGCGGTGAAGGGGTTCTTCGTGAAGAGTGTGGTAACACATCTTCTGCGATCATAAGTAGAGCGCTCTGTTGTAAAAATGCAGCTATCTGTTGGACGAATCTGGAACTGCACTGGGCAGCACGGCTGAAAGGCTGTGGCCTGTTAAAAGTCTTTTTCGTGGCTTCAGTTTTTGGACAATGAGGAATAGCTTTTGTTTTAATGACTGATCATTCTCGAGGTGCAAACATGGACATTCAAAGAAGGAGACCTACCAGAAACATTGCGTTGTTAGTATAAGCGAAAAAAGAAAGAACAGAGAACATTCTGTGCGCGTGAACACTAAGAACATTTCATGTTAAAATATGTTATGATGTGTTTTGATTGATAACCCTATGAAGATTGCTTTTCATTTCCATTTGTATACAGAGAAATAAGCGTTGATTTGTTACTAGTTCCATAACCCACAAGAGGGGTCTATTATGCTAACCAATATACAGGAAAATCTGTTTGTCTAAAATAGATTTTGGAGATCACTTTCAAGCAATGATTGAGATAAGTCTCTGGATATCCCTTTTTATGGAGGATTATTGATATTCCTCCAAGAGGGGAAGTTATATGGTATATCCAGGACTAAAGTATCGTTTCAAGCATATTTCTATGATTTTCCATTTAATTGGTAAAACAAGGTTTGTATTTAGGACTGAGTTTGACCTTTGGTCAAATAATGTAAGCCAGAGAGAGATTTCACCCAACTTAGTGTGGGCTCAGCTGTAATGCAATCAGTTCAGAGTTCCTGGCCATTGTAGGAGGTGAGAGGCACAACAGTCGTTTTGATAAACCTTTTGTTTCATGGTTCAGAGGCATTGACACCCTCTGTCTTGTTTTGATTATCAGAAGAAGTCTTTTGTATTCATTTAAACTAATCAGAGTAATCATTGTTCCTTCCTGGGCTAATCAGCTACAGACAGGATATGTGTAGTGAATGGTTGGAAGCCAGGTCAAGATGACAGTAAAATATATACACTTTTATTATTCTTCAGTCTTAGGTCTGCAGTGTGTAGTTAAAATGATTAAAGTCTTGACAACTATGACTTGTGTTGTTAACAAAGAGAAATGTAATTTAAGGAAAATATTCAGTCTTGAAGTAACTGTTGTCTTTGTTAATTCATTGTATTTCTAACTGCTGTTTGCAATTGTGAATGTATAATGTGTGTGGACTTAATTTGAAGCTAATAAGATGTTAAACAAAGATTTCATAATATGAGCTTGTGTAAAAGTATAGTTTTATAGATAAGGGTTAAAGTAAATTGTCACATGTTTAAAACTAGGCGGATGCTAATTCCTTGTGATGACTGAGAGAGGCTGGCCAAGAAGCCTTTTGTTTCTAAAAGCTTGTTTGTGAGTGGTCAAGACGGAGGACTGGGAGGAGGTCCTAAGTCAAATGTCTGTCTGTATAAAGTATGATGTTTGGTGATTTGAGTTACACTCTGTGATTGGCAATGCAGATGTCAACGTCTATGGAAATAAATACATTTCTGTGGACAAACCCTCTTTCAAACTGGATCCTTGTTCTTCTTGCACTTAGGGAATAGTTAGGGAATAGTGTTTTTTCCTGTCTGATCATGGCCAATTTACGACATCATCATTATTAATAATACTGAACTAAACAAATTACAAATCAAAACTCCGTGGAGGAACGTGTTTATATAGTTATAATAATGAATTATATCTACCCCGGTACCGTGGAGTACGAAGGAAGGAACATGCTAGTTGGTTGTTCAGTTCAGGGACCAATCAGAAGGCGAGGATCCTGTGCGTTTACAGACGAATCAAGCGCGGGCCAATGGCGTTGCAGGAAGGACTCGGGCAGCAGGTACATTGAGATCCAGTCCAGAAAAGACGTTACTTCTGTTCAGACACTGTTTTGATCAGTCGCATCATATCAGCTCCGGAAACAACACAACACTGAGAGGAAGTTATCCTAACGGATTCGTTTTGTCGTTTAATTTTGTTAACTGTTTCTGCACTTTAAGCTTGTATTTACTTTTTCTTCAGTTTTTGGAAGACTAACGTCAAGTTCGTCCGAACTTCGTCGTCGAGTTTTAACTGAGGTAAGTAAAAATGCCACCTTAACGGAATTGTGGAACATGACATGTTTATGTTTATCAATTGCAAAAATGTTTGGTTGTGCCGTGAAGTGAGTTAATTTACATGTTCAGAAGCTAACTGAACATTGTGGATCATTTAAACGGCTAGTGTAACTAGTGTTTACATTTGAAAAAGGACGGCATTGTCGTTGTAAATCACTCAAGTCATCCTGTCGTTAGTGAAATAGAACGTTAGTGTTTTCATCCTGTCGCTTGGTCAAATGTGGCGTTAAGGTAGCGTTGTAGAACTGATATGGTGACGTTAGGTGAGTTTTGGTGACTTTTAAAGCGTTCGTAACGGAGAGTGGGAGAATAGAGAACTTGGTATTTGGTTTATGATAACAAGCGCAATTTCAAATACCACATTGATGCTTTACAAACTCAAATTTACTTGAGTCTTCTTCATAGAATGACGTCATGTACATTGTTTCCCCTCCTGCTTGTAGGCAGTTGGTGTCGGTGTGTGTTTTTATCTCAGCTTGATTATGGTGACAATGTTGTTTATAGATGTTTATAGATGCTTGCCTCACTGTAGTGGATCATTTGAATCCCTTCTACCGTGCTGCTCTGGGTTTTATGGTCAGGACCCCTCGTTGTACTTTGTATGCTCTAGTTCAGGGGTCTTCAACGTTTTTCAAGCCAAGGACCCTTTAGCTGAGAGATGAAGCAGGGACCCCCACTTCATATTGTATAAAATTGTGTTGCAGATTAAACTTTTTCATAGATGGCCAGTGGTGGAAGAAATACTCACATTTGTTACTTAAGTAAAAGTATCAATACTGTGTTGTAGAAATACTCTGTTACAAGTAAAAATCTGGTTGTCAAAATGTACTAACCCTAGTACCATAAGTAAAAGCACTTATGCAGAATGTCCCATTTACATTTTAAAACTTGTAAAAATCACTTGAAAATAGCCGATCTACAAGCTCACAACAAAAGTAAAAGTATGATATTTGCTTCTGAGATGTAGTGGAGTAGAAGTAAAAGTATTGAAAATTGGAAATGCTCCAGTAAAGTTAAAAATACCTCAAGATTGTACAGTACTTGAGTACATGTACTTAGTTACTTTACAGTTTATACCACTGTAGATGGCTTCATAGACTTGTTTGACAGCACTCATCAGTGTTGTGCCAATTAATGTTTTGTTTGTTTGATTGTTTACACATTATTTTTTCTATATTGGATTCATGTTAATGTGCATTTTCAGAAATGTAACATTTGAAACCCTCAATATTTAGTCAACTTGACCGTTGGCTCTGTACTTGGTCTGCTCTTTTCTCCACTACACCAACTCTCAGAAAATAGCCGATCTACAAACTCACAACGCCCCCAGCGCGAGGCATTGTGAGCTTGTAGATCGGCAATTTTTTTCGGGTAATGTTCCCCATCACACAAAGATTTGGCGGACCCCCTGTAGTTTAAGACCCCTGTTCTCTTTCGCAGGTCATCTTTAGCTTCACGTAGGGTACAGCATTGGTACATGTTCATTTACAATGCTGTATCCTTGGAAACCCCTCTCATAGCCTATTTCAGATCTTCAAGTGATGTGATGCATTGTGAGCTTGTAGATTTGCTATTTTCACAATATTTGAAATATCCCTCCCTATAAATGTACAATATATGAAATCTAGTGGAGTGAAGGTATACAAAAATCTAGATACTGAAGTAAATTAGAGATGCAAAGGGCTGGTTGGGCTCTATGTTGCCCATGTGTGTTTTAGTGACTTTAGTGACTGGTAGTCAGTATGCAAGTGTGTTTTATGGACTTCTGTCTGTGTTTGTCAGTTTGAAGCATGGGCCTCTTGGCAGTGCATACTTGCTAAAGAGACTTTGTCTCAATGTATTTTTACTGGTTAAATAAATGATATATAAGGGGAAATGTCATTTCATATTTATTGATTAGCTATAATGGGCTATTTTTTATTGTATATGGTGAAATGAGTTAAAAGGCTATCTACAACAATCTCATTGTGGCTCATTTAACTTGGCCATCACTTTGTTGTGTTCATTTGAATGGATGATGGAATCCCGCTTCTAAATCTGTCAGATGAATCACGAGGTCGCTTGCCAAGCTTGTAGATGTGTTATTATTTGGCAATACAGTAGATACTACTGTCCTGCAGGGTATAAAGTATTCTTGTGCCTCCTTAAGTGCAACCAGCGGCCCTTGTCATGAAAAGATGACACACACACACAATTTGATGTGAGCTATGTGTTAATTTTGTGTCTCTCTCTCCCCCTCCCTCTCCCGCTCTCTCTCTCTCCACAGTGCAGAGGACAAGGAGAGGACACCAATTGGTAAACTAAATACACACACACATACACATACACACACACAGAAGGAATAAGGACGTGTGAGAGAGAAGAGAGCTTTCAGAGTAGAGCCATGCTGTGCCGTGCAGACAGGTGGTCCGAGGTGGTGACGACCGCCACCCGGGCCAAGGACATGGACAACGCCTCCTTCTCCTCCTTCAACGTGGACGACGGCCTGACCAGTCTGCAGTGGCTGGTCAGCCCACTGCCCTGTGACTTCTCCCAGCCAGGCCCCGGACACCACCGCCAGCCACCTCCTGTCTTCAGCTGCCGCCAGCCGGTGAGTTCTCCTGAGGTGTCCCCTCTGGCCGCGGACCCCGCACCCACCAGGACCACGCCGGTGGCCTGCATCCGGACGCAGCAGAGCCTCCCTGGCATCGTGCTCCACGGCGCCCCTGGCAAGAAACCGCCTTACACATTCCCCATGATGATCTGCATGGCCATGCAAGCCAGCGGGAAGAGCAACATCCCAGTCTCCTGCGTTTACCAGTGGTTCGTGGACAACTTCTCCTACTTCCGCCACCACGCCAATCCTGACTCCTGGAAGAACAGCGTCCGGCACAACCTGTCCACCGTTAATGGGTTCATCAGTGTCTCTCGACCGGAAGACAACACAGGTAAGGGAGGCTTCTGGACGGTCGACCCGCAGTATGCCGAGCGCATCCTTCTCAAGGCTTTCAACAAGTGGATGATGTCCGTCCAGGATGACCCGACACTGCAGAGACCACCCGAGTGGGGCCCACTCCTGCAGAGCCCTCCCCTGCTGAGCCCTCCCCTGCAGAGCCGTCCCCTGCAGAGCCCACCCCTGCTCGTGCCGCAGCACCTGATCAGAGGCCTTGATGAAGCCACCAGCGTGGAACAGAACCAGCCAGGCAAGGAGATCGGCAGGCTCAAGAGGAAGAAGCGTCCAGACTCTACAGCTAGCGTGGCCAAAGTCCCCCGTCGATCCAGCTCCCTGCGGCTTCATGCTGAAGAACGGAAAGAGTTGGACGGCCTCCTCGACTGGATCTTGAGCAGGGAGCTCAGTGCGGACCACCCACTCCCTCCTATCCAGCAGCGCCAGGATCCAGAGCTCTGCAGTGTTGCTACCGCCGCTGTCTCCTGTGCGCCTCCTTCCCCTCCTAGCTGTGCCTTGGGTTGGCTCCCACAGAGTCCGTTCGTTCACCACCAGCTCCTTGGTTCTGGCTTGAGCGGGGAGCTGAGTCTACTCCTTGGTTCGGCCTTGAGGAGTCTTGACAGCGGCTCGCCGCTGAGTAGTACCAGCCCCATAGAGGACGACCAGACGGTCAACTTCGACTGGGGCTTGGACTCGGACTTCCTCGATCCGGCCTTGAGCGGGGACCTGAGTCTGTACAGCGGGGAGACGCTGAGCAGCACCAGCCCCGTAGAGGACGACTTGGACTTCCTCGACTCGGCCTTGAGCGAGGAGGTGGTGGTGAACGTTGACTGGGACGCCTTCTTTGAGACAGCTTTGAGCGGGGAGCGTGGGGACAGTGTGGACAGCGGGGAGCCGCTGTGCTGAGCCCCAGGTAAGTGGATGTTGGAGATGATTGGACCTAACCATGGAACAAAGACCATATACAAGGGAAGTAAGGTACCCATATATGGGGCCGTCAGAGATCCCCATACAAGGACCCGATCTAGGTCACTCGAGACTAATGTCATGGACACTGCATGGAGACCGACATCACCACAGCTGATGTCACGGACAGAACACGCCGTACAAGGAGATATGCACGCTCCATATAAGGTCTAGCAAGAGCGTGGTGATGTCAGGAGAGTGACACTGCACCCCTCCGGAGAGAGGAGAGGAGAGAAGACGAGAAGAGAAGAGAGGAGAGGAGACGAGAGGAAATATGACGAGAGAAGAGTGGAGTGGAGAGGAGAGGAGAGGAGAGGAGAGAGTGGAGAGGAGTGGAGAGAGGAGAGAAGAGGAGAGGACCGAAAACGAGGAGAGGACAGGACAGGACAGGACAGGAGTTCATCGCCACAACTGAATACTTTAGCTCTCAGCTGAAGGCGACAAGCAAACAAGGTACTGTATAATTATTTAGTTTTTTTATTACTTTCTATTTCTTGTTAAGTGAGGTGATATTAACTTTAAAAACCCCACAGCACATCCCAACCCAATATTATGCTGTTGTTGTTGTTTTAAATGTGCAAATGAATAATAATAAACTTTGGTTGAGATTAATTGATTGCAGCAAGCACAGGAGTGAGGAGTCCCTTCTGACTGGTCACAGAGGTCCCCCCAGTTGAGCTGGGTTAGTTGAGACCTACTCCTAACCGCTGCTGGTGCGTGTGGACGTGTTTCTAGGAAGGATGGACGACCGTAGCATGAAGGCAGCTGCCATTACCTTACCAGTGAGCCTGGCTCTTCAAGTGGATGCACGTTGTAATGCTGGGTCCCAGGTTTGTATCCCCCACTGGTAAGTCACTTTGTTGTTTATTTGTCTAGATTGCCTTGGTACTGTAAGCAAACACGTTTGTTTTGTATGTACTGTATGTGAAGCACTTTGTAAACCTGCTTTTGAAAAGTGCTACATAAATAAAGTTTATTTACATGATAAAATGCAAAAAAAAACTAAAAAACTAAAAACCAAAAAACATAAAAAATATATATATATATATTCTGTATCTGTATCTGGTCTGTCTGTCTGTCTGTCTGTCTACACACACACACACACACACACACACACACACACACACACACACACACACACACACACACACACTCTAAACATTATGGAGCGTCTGGGTGTGGTAGAGGTAAAACACTGTCACACCACGCAGGTAGCTGGGTTCAATACCCAGCAGCAGCATTGCCTCCAGCTTGGCTGGACGCTCCAACAAACACAATTGGCTACAGTGTTTGCAGGTGGGAAGCTGGTGATGGATCAAGTGATCATGTTCTTTTTGCTGCACTGCAAAAGCTGCTGATGCACATCAAGGTTGTTTTAGTTCTGAATTTAGTTTTGACTTATGTTTTCAGTTTAGTTGTAGTTTGTTTTTAAAGTGGCTTTGCTAGTTAAGTTTAGTTTTTAGTTTTGGAAAAGGCTTAGTTTATTGTTTAGTTTTTTATTAGATGTAGTGTTGGTTCTTTATTGTAATATGGGGTATTTGTCAGGGGTGAGATTCAGAAAGGTCATAAAAGGTATTGTGTAATAAAAACATAACATTTTAAAAGATGTATTCACAGTTGAAACTGGTACAGTACTAGTCTTATGTAAGACTAAAAGTAAGGATATTTTCTTTTTTTAGTTTGAATTAGTCTCAGTAAGGATATACAGTTTCAATTAGTTGTATTTTTTTACCCTAGTTTTTGTTTCAGTTACTAAAATGTTTTTTCAATTAATGTTTTTGTTATTTCACTAATTTTAGTTAACTATAATAACCTTGATGCACATAGCAGTTTATAGCAGCAACAGGGACTGCAGGACACTTGGGGACAGTTGGGAATTGGCAATTACTAAATTGGGTCTCCTCCCATGATTGTCACCTTGCCGTGGTGGAGGAGCTTGTGTTATCCCAGTGACCCAGAGAGCTCTCCTGGCAGGTCCAACCATGCCAGACAGCTCAAAGGGCAGGGGTCAGACTAAGGACAATCGCTAGTCCTCCATATTGGGGGTTGGGAATGAGGTTCACAACCTCGTCCCTTAAAACAAACATGTTACAGAAATCATCACAAGAAACCAAAGCACTCCAGAGGACGTCCAAGGAGACACCAGCCACAACAACACCTGTGCAAGGTAGTAGCAGTGGTGGAATATTGTATACTTAAGTAAATGTAGTAATACCACAATATAAAAAGACTCTGTTACAAGTAAAAGGCTTGTATTCAAATTTTTAACAGAAACAGGTTTGTAAGCTATGAGCCACTGGCATCAAAGCAGCTTGCAGAGGTGCTTGCACTGAAGGTCTTGTCCAACCTTTTAAAGATCAGTTTTATTGGTCAAGTTCGTTTATTTCTATATCTGACTGCATGTCTGCTTTCTTTCTTGATTTTCTCAGTATACTATTTGACATGTCATACTGTACTGCTGTTTATATAGTGCTATTCTCTGTGTCATGCAGGAGCTGGTTGCCACATTCATCTGGCTTGAAGACAGAAATAAATAGTCGTTGGTCCACCTGGCTTTTCCCTGCTAGCCTGGTCTAACTTCCATGCTGGCCACCAGGGGGCGCCCTGTTCTCTGTGCACATCATCAACCTGAGGAAGGTAGGGGTGGCTGGCTGAAAATAATAATCGTGTTAAACAGTATTACTCATATATTAACGTATAATCACTGGTATATTGGTCTAAATGGGGTATAATGTTGAAATATAACATCAAGATAATTGTTTTTTCCCTTTGCCTTTCCCACAATCCCCCGGCCCCTACACACACACACACAATTTATTCTGTATGATATTGTTGAATGTATAAAAGTGTACGTTTTATGTAACCATACTCAAATGTGGGCCGTAAATATTGCAGTTACTAACATTCACCAAACTCAATCGTGTGTGTGTGTGTGTGTGTGTGTGTGTGGCAGTATTGTGTTGTACTGGTTCTCCAGGATAATTACCCTGTGGGGTCCCATCTCCTTCAACCTTATCATCGCCATCTTCTACCCATACAACTCTGGACAAGGTAACTATACTAGTACTAGTAGTAGTGCTGTTACTTCTGTTATTGCTGTTACTTAACAGTAATAATAACCCATTCCCAATAATCACCTATTCTCTGTTTTGGACTCTTCTTTTTCATTATGGAAACTAAAGGGAATTTCCTGTTTTCAAGATCTCTACCAATATATTATCTAGTTTTACATTTCTGTCGAACAAATATACCCTGCCAAGTTCACATTTGTTTAGTTATTTTCAGGTACGACACTATGTATAATAGATAGATGGCTTTATTGTCATTCAACAATACATGAAATGCGTAATTGAATGAAATTCTGTTCCACTGGCTTACTATAATCTAAAACAAGGTGGTGTTTGTGGTTAGTTTGTAGACTAAACTACATTACCCATTAAGCATCTGGGAGCAGGTAGTAACAGTGATGTGTAATGTGTTTCCAGTGAGTTCGGTGGGGAACAATGGGAAGTTCATCCTGGGATACAAGGTCATACATGCTGATTAAAGTGGAGCTGCTGTACCATCTAGCCTACGTCCTGACCTCCACCCTGACCTCCACCCTGTGTGTCCCCAAGCTGTTCTACAGCATGCTGTTCTACAGCATACTGGCACACACACACACACACACACACACACACACACACACACACACACACACACACACACACACACTGACGTCATTCAGAACTCCTGATGTTGTCCCTCAGATCTGCCTACCTCCATGACGGATTGCCCACAGCATGTCGGAACCACATCCAGGTATTAAATACATTCTGCTGGCTTGGATTCAGTCGCTGGAGATGACAGAGGAAGCTGCTGCGATTGATTGATCAGATTAGTGACTGGGCGGGGTCTGGCGTTCAGAACACAGAACAGTTTGGAGGCAGTATGAATGGACATTTGTCTCGGATGGATTATTTTAAAGCATTTATTGGCCTTAACCTCTAAAACTGTCTGTGTCGCTCCCCTTTGACCGTTCACCTTTAACTCTCAAAAGGTGGTATACAAATTTTCACGATTGTTCTAAAATAGCAGATCTACAAGCTCATAGCACGGTACGAGGTGACGCGCTAGGAGCTTGTATATCTGCTATTTTTGAATAGCCAAAGTATAAAATAATGGTTAAAGTAGTTAAAATGATTTATAGCTAAAATGACAGATGCTTTCCTGGTTTTAATGGGTTAAATACAAATAGCTCTATATTCCCCTAGTAATCATTGCTACAGACTAGTGTTTGTTAAGTAACAGGGGTCTCCCCATCTCTCCAGCTCTTTAGTAAACAGAAAAAAAAATTTCAGGTCAGGATACAAATTTCCTCCAATGGAGGAGAGAGAACTCATACAGGATACAGATTAAATAAATGAAATTGGAAGTAATGAAACTAACAAAACAAACGCTGAGAGAATTGGGATTAGAACTAGATCAAATTGAAGCTGATCCTGATTGGATGAAATTGGCAACCAACCTGAAAATTACTTTCTGTTTACTAAAAGATGGAGGGACGGGAGACAGAATATAGAGCTTTTTAACAAAACAAAGAAAATCAGTTACAGCAGCTTTAATGTAAACTTCCTTTATCACGGAGATAACCAAGTCTATTCAAAGTCTATTTATATGCTGTTGTTGGTTACTTGTTGGTTACTTTCGCCTGTTTCTACCTACACTATACACTATGACTATGCACACTTGACCAGCCCTGGAGTAGAAGGCCAGGTCGGATGTTAAGTCATCATTATACTGTCTTTTATATTATATTGTTACTGTTTTTGTTACTAGTGTTACTACTTTTCTGTACTTGTTCTCTGCCCATACCTGTATCTTTGTTTAATCCTTTCAATTACTAACTATAACACTTAAAGCCTCATTATGTAACTATTCTTTTATGAATAAAATGTATTTTTATATGTATGGTAGAGTATGTTAATACAATATAACTTATACAATTGGGGTTGTATTTTGTCTCCCTGCTCTTCATTGAGACATTGAGATTGTGTCAAAGGTCATGTTGGACCTGATGGTCAAGATTACATTTATTCCCAGAGCAAGACCGGCGGCTCTATTAGCTCAATGGTAGAAATGTCAGCACTTGCACAGGAAACTGTGTTCAAATCCAGGGTAGAAGAGGAAAGTTACATAGTGCTGCTTTAATGTAACTCTAAATGGAGTTATTATATGAGTCAGATGATTGTAGCTGATGTGTAATGTGTCAAATTGAAGGTTTGAACTATGATTCAATTATACACATTTTCAAGTGCAAGCCGCAGCGTCTCATGCTGTAGAGTGTAGACTGCTGTAAACATTATTTGATTTGCTTACTTTGCTGTTGTAATCTAAAATTTTAAATTACTCAATAATTTGTGCAGGACGTCATGTTTGCATTTACATCTGCCTGTAATGCTGCCTACTGTGCTTCTTTGAGAATAAAAATCATACATTGATTGTAGTTCCATATTGTATTTTATTCACATTTATTTTTATTGTATTATGTTGGCAATAGCTCTTTCTCAATAGACACTGGTTTTGATTCACTGAAAACACATAACTGGTTCTTGTATCTGGATGATGCCAGCCACCCACTGCACACAGCACTTTATGCACAGAAGAGCAATTTTAGCAATCGGCTCAGATCACTGCAGTGTAGCACGGACAGATTCAGGAACTCTTTTATCCCAAGGGCCATTAGGCTGCATAATGATGCACTGGGGGAGAGAGGAGGGAGGGGGAGGGGGTTGACCAGCTGATCTATATTTATTTGTTTTTAGCTGTGCTCTTTTAACTGCTTTTACCTAGGTTTTTTAACTGCTTATAACCGATAGTTTTTTATTATTGCATTCATTCATTCCCATTGGTGTAATGTTTTTTAATGTTTACCATGCTTCTTTTTATTGACCTCTGTATGAATGTATTGCACTGGAGCCGTTGAGCAAAGAAAATTTCCTTCGGGATTAATAAAGTATATATCTATCTATCTATCTAGTGACTGATATTGACTGATGATTGTTTTTTCAATTACCTTTTGCATTTGTATTTTATAAACTTTTTTTTCATAAAAAAAACCATATCTATATATAAAATGTTTACTGATTCTCATGGGCTCTATACTTGGTTGACCATATTCTAAAGGGCAACACTAAATATCTTCGCTGAACACATGCACACACACATATTGTAGGTGAACCGGTCATATCAGGAAGTGAACAAGGCTCAGCTGTTGTAGCGTTAATCTCTTACTGTAGATTAGTTTGTTGGTGTTGGGAGCCTGTTTGTTAGTGTGGAGATGTCGATTTCTGATAGGATGGGGACATGGTATATGGCCTTACCTCCTCACTCCCACTGTTTACGCCTAAAACAATAGGCCCAAGACTCAAGACCCAAAAGAGAAATTTGATGTCTCCCCGGGAGCCTGGGTCTTTCTTGACTCAAGACTCTTTTGGGTCTTGAGTCTTGGGACTCAAGACCCAAAAGAGAAATTTGATGTCTCCCCGGGAGCCGGGACCCAAGCCTCAAGACTCTTGAGCTAAAAAGTTTGTGAACCACTGCCATTTAGAACAGTGGTTTTCAACCTTTTTCATGCCAAGGACCCCTAATACATTTGGCCGGGGACCGCCATCTGAAAAGACCCCCAGAAGCAAAGATTTTAGTAACAGGAGTCTCCTGGTGAAAACAGGAGAGTTGGCAGGTATGCCCATACAAATGGGTCCACAAAATGGGTACTGGCCCACTGTTTGGGAAACAGTGGGTTAAGGCACTCGCTTCAGCAGTACTGTCGCCCTCTCAGATTTCCAACTGTATGTCTTAAGAAGAGTGAGCTGGATAAGACCATCAGAGATCAGGAGCATAAGACACTTCTGGAGCCACACAAACAACTGTTGACCTCTGATTTAATCCTGCAGGACCTCAGCTTTGCCACATTCACCGCCAAAGTTTTTTCATAATAAAATCACCCACTGCCAGGGTTTTAATCATTTTTGTATAGAAACAATGTGAATTATTTGTCCGTTTATTTTTTAACATTGAAGTGAATGGATTTTATTTTTATTTTGTATTAATTCGTTAGGGTTAGGGTTATAAATTTATACTCAAAAATTAGAGAAACTTTTTAGGAATTCAAAAACAGAATAAAAGAAAATAATTAAAAGGGGAGAATTCTCCCCTTTGGCGGTACAGACCATTGACTGAAAAGGGGAGAATTCTCCCCTTTGGCGGTGAGTGTGTTAAAGAAGTACAAAAGGGATAAACACTGCCATTTAAAAGAAAGACACATTTTCATGTCAGTATCATGGTTTAGTCATGGTGTATCATGTCACTATCATGGTCAGTACAGTATGTCAGTATCATGGTCGCTATGATGTCAGTATAATGCCAGTATAATTGTCACTGTTTGGTCATTATCATGGTCAGCAGCATGGTTTGTATCATGAAAAGGAATAGACTAGAAAAAAATAGTTATTTGTGGAAATATTTAGGGAAAACATGTTTTTCTCAACACAAATTCATATTTAACATTACATCTAGTGGACACACGTTTTTAAGGAAAACTGCATTTTATTTGTTTTTGGACAGTCTGTTCTTTCAGTTTAATACATTATCATCATATTAGCTGTATCCAATCCTTGGAATGTGTTCCAAGGCAGTGAAGAGTCACCAATCCAACAGTTTGGTTCACGGAGCATTGTCAACTGGTTTTGTATGGTGTGGTGAGCAAAGACAATGACTACAGACAAATTCTGTCTTGGCAAAAGATGAAAGTTATTAAGACTAAGAAGGAATTTGCTGGACAGTTGTTGAGAGATTTGAACTTGCAATCCATATTCCTTTGACAATACCAAATCTCCCCTTGGGGACTGATTGATCTTGTCCTAGATTATATCCTTTAATCAATTGCTCTAATTTCAATATACTTTTCCAGTTATTATGTCAAATCTATTCACAACATCTATTGTTTTCCCTCCTTGATACAGTTATCACATCCTGTGCTGCAAGGGACATTTTGTGTAGTGTACCATGACTGGTCAAGCTCTTCAACCCAAACCCAAAGAGGAGATCTGGGGGTCCATGTCAATCAGCCCTGCAGTGGGCACTGAGTAGCAGAAGAGAGAAATGTTCATATTGTGCATAACGCCATGGTTACTCACTGAACAGATACTTGCATTTCTTCCAAGTTATGACTTGTTGCAAAGGTTATTAAATATATGTTTTCTTGTATATGTTATATCATCAGGGTATGAGGCTGTCTGCAAAATAATATGCTGATTGGTATTTGCTGCTCCCTGGTCTCCCAGTTCACCAGTCCAGCCATCTAACAGTCCCCATATCAATAAGTCAAGATAGGACAGTCTAGTATACTTACATTACATTCTCACTCGTGTTAGAAAAACAAACACACAAAACAAAACAAAGAAATCGTATATATGTATTTACACAGACATCCACACCGATTATACACACATACAAAGGGACATGCATACATGGATCTGCACGTACGCATACAGTGCATACACCCACCACCGAAAAACCTCCAGTTCACTTGAGCAGTTTTCTGGCGGCAAAAATAAAATAAAATCTCAGTCACAGTTCCACGTTTGTTGTCCCGTCGTTAGAAAACTAGTATAGTGGGGCATAGTTTATAAATGGATCTCAGAATAGATTTGTTCGCAACAATGCGCTCTATAGAAAACTGACTTCAAAGTGGTTAGTGGTAGATAGGGCTGGGCTATATAGACAAAATCAAATATCGAAATATTTTAAACAAAATACCTCGACATGGATACTGTGACGATATCGTATTATGAAGATACACATTTTCTTTTTTTGTTGTTTTTAAAAAACAGCTAAAATAATAATGTACAAGCTCACAATACGTCGCGTCGAGCTTGAGGATCAGCTATTTCTGCTGTTTTTTTGGCTGTTTTTGACAACTTTTAAAGTATAAAATAAGGCTTAAGTGATTCAAACCAGGAAAACACAACTTATGTCATATCACGATATAACAATATCCCAAATCCCAGACGATATCTAGTCTCATATCACGATATCGGCATAATATATATTGCTCAGCCCCAGTGGTAGACCTTGAACTTGTTATGGAAAAGGTTCCCAGCTCTATGGCAGGTTACAGTACGTATTTGACATAGGCTTTCCCAAATTGCAGAGCAGAGGTATTGCACATTTTGAGAAAGAAGTATACTGCGGCCAAACTGGAACTAGGCTGAACTATTGTGTGCGTTTTTCTCCCCAGCTATTTCAAAGCCTCCAACTAGGACTGGTTTAACAGGATTAACATTGCAATGACACAAATGACACTCAAGTCGAACCATTTAGCATTCACACTGAGGTTGGTTTGAAGATGACCGGTATAGAAGACTGCGCTAAACAATGTTCAAGTGCTTTTCAATTTAAACACGATGCATTTAAAAAATTTAAATAGTTTTCCTTTTTTCTATATGAAGCCCCTGTGCTTCCCTCTTTCCTAATCCATCTTGTCCTCATCTCACCGTTACCAGTACCACTGTTAATACTTAGACATAGTAGTTCACACTCAGCCAGACAGACGTCAAAAACATGTTTACAGGGATAGCATTACAAGAAAGACATTTCTAATAAACAATATTCAGTTTAGGTTGACATTTTCCTTCAAAGCAACAAGATTTGTCCTTCCCCTTTATCTGGTTGTTGGATGGGGGGTTGGTTGATTTTGCGGTTATCAGCGGTTCCTTTTAAGACGGGTAAAGAAGGTGAGCAGTCCAACAGCGAGAAAGGTAGATCCGAGTACTTTATGCACTTAACTGACTTTGATGTGGGCCAGACTGAATATATTTCACTTAGGTGTGCACTAGGTCAAGCTCTGGCTCAAAGTTAATGATATGCAATCAGTTTTACTCAGGTGTGGGATAGGACACCTCTGCAACACTTTCGCTTGGACAGTATGTTTTTCAGGTGTCGCATTGGTTGGCTGAAGTTCAAAGGTTAATGCCATAGTCAAATGCATGAGTCAAACATGGACATCAAGTGCGGTTTTTCTTTTTTATGGTCAGAGTGGATGCAGAGACTAAAGCCTGATTGATGCTTCAGGTGAAAAAGATAAAACATGTACCTGTATTTAAAATAATGTTTTTTTTTTCGCGATACGTTGCATGCCACTTCCATCATTGAAGCATAAAGCTCATTTTCTGAATTGGACTTTATCGGGCCGTTTTCAATCCAGTCATAGCAAACGTAGCAGTGAGAGAGGTAAGCCAGAACAGACCGGACCAGACTGACAAAGCGTCCATGTTGGCAACAAGGAACCAAAAAAAAAAAAAATTAAAGAAAACTCACAATCTTGCTGAGGTTAACTGAGTGACAGACCAACATTGATTCCTGGGGGTCCTTATCTAACCCCACTGTGAAAACCAGGTCAACGGTCTTAAACAATCATAAAGTAAGATGGAACAGACCAGTGTATAACAAAACAGTAAAAAAAATAAAATAAACAAAAAAGAAAATAAGAAAGGAAATCAATCAGATGAGCACAAGGAGAGCACAGACTTTTGACAGACAATATCAAAGGTGATGACAGTAATATTATAGTACAACAGTAAGAGAACCGTGATGCCAGGCAGTGTGGGGGCATCTGCTGTGTCGTGTGCGTCGGCTTGTTCCCTCAGAGTGAGTCCGCTCCGCGGGCGGCTTTTGGGCGCACTCTTCATTCAAGCACAACGGAACGAAACTGCACCCACTCAAAGTCTGGCAACAAAAGTAAAAAAAATGATTTAAAAAAATAAAATAAAAAAAAGCTAATAAAAGTAGAACGAATCGGCATGTTGACACGACACCTCAGGGGGTAGGAGGAGCCTGGAGGTACAGTGCTCAGGCAGAGGTCACTGGAGCTTAAGAACGTTACACTCTGGTCAGTTCTGGCCCCGAATAGTCAGTTCCTGACGGGGTTGATTCATGACAACTCTGGACGCAGAACAGGGTGTGTGAATAGTGATAGTTAGAAGTGTGAAAGTGTGGAAAATATACAAGGTTTTTACTGGAGAAATCAACTTTTTTTGTTTTTATCCATTTCCCTACATATTCAATGATTAATTTGTTTCAAGACTCAATAAAAATGCCCCAAAACCCACCCCATGTTGATATAATAAGAGTTAAATACTAGTTACATATATCATGGCATTCTCCCACTGACATCCTCCCCAAATCAGCCCAACATGAAAGGCGATTGGAGAAAGTCATCCTGCAGAGTCTGGACATGGTGCCAGACTTGAGAGCCAAGGCCGGGCCCCTTCTATAGGCCAGGACTTTGATTCTTGTTCAGGTTTTAAATAGCGCTACACCTCTCTATTAAGCTAAATTAAATTGAAATGGCGTTTCCCCAAGGCAATAATATACTGTACATTCATTAATACTAAGCGAGTGCAACTATGTGAATGTTTGTGTTCATTTTCTGTTTGTGGATGTGGCCACATGTATGTCTATATTTGAAATATGTGCCTCTATAGTATCTGCATGAAAGCAGAATAATATATGTACACGTGTGTGTGTGTGTGTGTGTGTCAATTTATGTGTGTCTGGCTGGTCTGGGCTCCTGTCCTCGCGACTGAAGCACATTTCCGTAGGAAACAAGCGCGCCTCATTGGCTCAACTGAGTTAGCCAATCACCAATGACGGAAGCCAAAACCCCTGAACCCACCCTGTTGCCAAGGAGACCGGAGTTGATTGGTTAGAACCGTTCTTATTTTGGGAGGTCATGGTGTGTGTGTGTGTGTGTCATTACAGTCATTTAGCAGACGTGTGTGTGTGTGTGTGTGTGTGTGTGTGTGTGTGTGTGTGTGTGTGTGTGTGTGTGTGTGTGTGTGTGTGTGTGTGTGTGTGTGTGTGTGTGTGTGTGTGTGTGTTTATGTTGAGGGTGGGGGGCGGGGGGCTACAGTCCACTCGAAGTGTCCTCGTTGATGGACGGGCAGCAGGGGATGCGGTTTCCGTGGTGACAAGTGTGAAGTGTCGCTTGGCGTTAGAGGGAGGAGCTTAAACCTCCGCTGCCGTCAAGCCGATTCGTTCCTCCTCCTGTCAGTCACTGTTGGTCTTCTTCAGAGAGAAGGCGCAGATGTTAAAGTGGCTGCTGAGCTGGTGCACCTGGAGAGAGGGAGAGGGAGGGAGAGAGAGGGAGGGAAGGAGAGAGAGGTCTTATTATTATTATTTTAGAGGTCTGATTGTATTGACGTATTACTCTGTATGCCGTTACTTGTTTTTATGCCGTTTTGTACGATACTGCCTATAAAAATTGCATCTCTCGCTAAATCCTGTCTATTTACAGTGCATTATGTATTGTTAATTAAAACGTGTTGTCCCTCCCAAATACATGAATAAATGAAATTAATGAAATGAGACAGAGGAACAAAAGAGAGAAAGTAAGACTATGCCTGCACCTATATACAGATGAACAGTTTTTTCCCCCAATGCAGAAACTGCTCTCAACACTGCTTATATTTATTTTAGATTTGTACAGCCTTTCTTTGCTCTAGTATTATTATTATTATTATTATTATTATTATTATTATTATTATTGGTGGAAATTTCTCCTAAATTATAATATATTATTTTCTATTTTCTATTCTTTTAGTGCATTGACTTGGGAGTAGTATCACCTGCAATGACATTGACAATGAATTCTGTGATGCTGTATTCCTTTACTTTATATGGAGAGTACAGCAGGAATCTCTTCCACGTGTTTCGAGCATTGATTCCAAAGTTACAGTTGAGGAGGCTGGGCATACATCCAAAAACAAGTTCTACATATCCTGTTATTGTGAGCAAAAAACACTTTCAACCTGGCGTCCCTATTTTGGACATGTTTTCAAAAACACTCACAACTGGTGAGCTTGCAGA
Source organism: Gymnoscopelus braueri (assembly GCF_963280865.1). NCBI lineage: Eukaryota > Metazoa > Chordata > Actinopteri > Myctophiformes > Myctophidae > Gymnoscopelus > Gymnoscopelus braueri. Next base: position 35,142,989 of record NC_137616.1, on the reverse strand, counting down.
TCTGTTTAATGCAGCACCATCGTACGGCAACTTAATAAATAGGCCTTAAGTGGTTAACGCACAAAGCTGAGCATAGATCACCCGCTGTGAAGATGTACATGTTTCTCTCCATTCCTGAAAAGTTCACTTGATGGTGAATGGCGTTTATCTATGTGTGTGTGTGTGTGTGTGTGTGTGTGTGTGTGTGTGTGTGTGTGTGTGTGTGTGTGTGTGTGTGTGTGTGTGTGTGTGTGTGTGTGTGTGTGTGTGTGTGTCCTCACCACTGACACTCCGTAGTGTGTGTGTGCCAGTATGACGGCAGTTGTCCACAGGTACAGCAGTAGTGGCTCGTTGCCAACCAGCTCGGTGATGGCTAACAGCACCACCACCGCCATGGGCAACAGCAGCCAGCTCAGCGCCTGGCAACGAGTGTTACTCATCTGACACACGATCAGCTTACACTGCAAGAGAAACACACGTTTAGCACAACACACACACACACACACACACACACACACACACACACACACACACACACACACACACACACACACACACACACACACACACACACACACACACACACACACACACACACACACACACACACACACACACACACACACACACACACACACACACACACACACACACACACAGTTTATCACACAACACACACACTCACTGTATATCATGACACATACGCTTGTCACATCTTTTATCTTTTGATTATTTGACCCGTTTCTATCCTGTGCTTTTCTCCATCGAGAAGCGCTTATTGCGTTGTAGTTCTTTCACGATTCTTCATGGTTGAATAGTATACAAAAGAACTACTGCTAGCGCAGCTAATATACGTCATGTAGACACGTCAATATGATTGGTTGATAGACGGTGATCCACAGACGGTCCCATCCAATCACCTGCCAAGAAGCTTGTGCTACCGACGTCATAGATGGAAGTAGCTTGTGAAACAACTACAAACTAGAAAAAGTGCGGTCTCCGCCAGGTCAGGTAGGCTATTGTGGCCTCCTGGTGGCGCTATAATAGGGCAATGTTTAAAGGGTGCCATTTGTTTTTAGGCCTTGCACGGCAATCGGACACTGCATTCATTTGAGGCATTTTGTGCAAAAAAAATTTTTTTGCTAAATTAAACCTGCTGGTGGCATTATAACAGGCCAATGTTAAAAGGGTGGCATTTGTTCCTCAACATAGTGTGAATGTGCGTGCAAAGTTTGACCGCAATCGGACGGTGCGTTCATGATTTGCGGAATTTTGTTAAAAACAAGCCACTACTGCAAACTTTAGATGTCAATCTTAGCCAATGAGGATGGAATATGAAAAATCAAACACACCCGTCTTGATCACATGACTATAGAGATCATATGTACCGATTTGCGTGAAAGTTGGATAAAATCGGAAGGAGTAATATAAAAAAAAAATGTTTTACATAAGTCGGCCTCCTGGTGGTGCTATAAAAGGCAAATGTAAAAAATGCAGGGCAAAGGTTTTTCCTTGACCTCTAGGGAGTGTGCATATAAAGTTTTACACAGATCGGTGCAGTTATAGGTAAAAACATGAATCGGCCTGTTATAGCGCCACCATGAGGCTGATTTGAATTTTTTTTTCTCGGCATAGTGGAAATATGCGTGCAAAATCTTACGGAAATTGCATGCTGTGTTCATGATTTGAGGCATTTTGTTGAAAACGGAGCACTCCTGCAAACTTTGGAAGCCATTTTTAGCCAATCAGGATGGAATATGAAAAATCTGAAAGACTTGTTTCGTTTAATGACTATAGAGATACTGTGTACCGATTTGCGAGATTTTTGGACAAAATCTGTAGGAGTACTGTCAAAAAATATGTTTTGCACAAATCGTCCTCCTGGTGGCGCTATAAATGGCCCATGTGAAAAATTTGTGGCAGAAGTTCGGAATTGGCATCCAGGGAGTGTGTTTGCACAGTTTCACTGCGATCAAGCCAACGGTGGCGGAGATTAGCTGGTGACAGACGGACACACACACACACGGACACACGGACACACGGACGGACGGACGGAGGGTAAAACATACTCTCTCGCCGTGCCTTTCGGCCTGGCGGAGACAATGATGGAGCGTACATAAAATGTTTTATTTCGCCCAATTTACACCTGTAAACCTGTGATGTTACAATAAAGTAGATTTTTATTCTGGTTCTGATCTCAACAAGCTGTTTACTACAACGCACATACTGTTTGTCACAATGCACACACATTGCAATTCACAGCGTAGCTGGGAATACCAATAGTTTTTGGGTTCTTCATTAATATAATTTTCACATGGGTAGTCAACCCTGACAGGTACGGTGTCCAAAAAGCCTGGTACCAATTTGCCCACACAAGCGCCATAATAAGCAGACACTCTAAAAGCCTCAGCCATGCCCCTCTATTTTACCAAGAGACTTGAAACTTGCTTTATGTGTAATTTCTCACTAATACAAAACAACTTTGCCTCAAGTACACTTCAAATCAATCTCAATAGATTTTATGCCATCTTGGAAAATTACTTTAGTTAATATTTTATGCCATCTTGTAAAGTATATTAGTCCATATTCTATGATATCTGAACAAACCTTATATAAAGCCAAGGGATTGAGAATGACTGAGCAATTAGCCAATCAGATCTCGACAGTGGCCTAGGAGTTTGGAAGAGATAGCTTTAAAAACAAAAACAAAAAAAAAACACATGGTATACTATGCAATTCAACTTTTGCTAAAGCTAATCCTAGAACAGCATCGCACTGGTCCTGAATGGCTCTAGAGCAGACGATTACTGTATTTGGGGTTGTGTAGTCTGTGGTGTTGTACAGGCTGTGAATACATTTAGAGGCTTTTGAGACAAAACCAGCTAACTCCATTGGATCCCCAAACTTTCTGCTAAACCAGCAAACTCCACCAAAGGGGGGTGGCGTTAGCTGGTTTTGCTGACTCCAGGCTCCACCCCCTTTTGACCTCCAACCTCATTGTGAGCTTGGAGGTCCATTTAGCTGTTCTTACCAATGATGAACAAAACCTCCTAACTCCACTTTTTGTTTAGTTTTTGTCATTTCCTGAAAAATGAACATTTTGGAGTTTCTGGAGGTTTCTGCCCGACAGCAGAGATATACTGTATGTTTCCTCTTTTAATATAATAGTTTCTGGAGAGAGAGAGAAGAGACAGACACACCCACACCCACACCCACACAGATAGGCAGAGACTCACGGTGACGTTGGCGAAGGCCGTGCCAACCATGAGGTAGTATATCCTGGGCTGCTGGTGGAGGATGGCGGTCGGAGAGAACACGGCCCAGATCGTAGCGAGGAGGAAGAGGAGGATTGGAGAGAGGAAGGGCAGGAAGGCCTCGTATGCACTGCCATGTTTCGTGCTTCTACTGCGGTGAGCCCTGGAGAAGAGTTCAGAGCACGGCGTTGAGTTCATACAAAATGATAACAATGTTACTATCACTGACAAATAATTATGAGAACTACAATACAACCATAGTTTATTATTCCGTTTTATTGTTTGATCATTGACTACTATGCCATCAGTGCACTTTTACTTAACATAAAGCAAATTGTGTTGCATTTTTATTTACTGTTCTGATTTGATATTCTTCATAGTAACAACAGCACTAAAAGAAAACCCAACGCTAACATAAAGACTAACACCAATACATACAAGAACACTGATGTGCACCAACACTAACAGTGGTAATGTATTAGTGCTACAAAATGGTTGCTGTGTGAATATGGGCTATTGGACCAGGTGGGACACTTACCTGACAACATTGTAGAGGCTCATGGGTAGGGTCACACAGAAGGAACAGGCTAGTGTCAGATAGGAGAGGAGAATGTCAACATAATGAGTCAATGTGTTTATGTGCACACACATACATTTAATACGCCAACTTTACCCTGATTCAGAAAATACTCTGGTCATCGGCATTAGCTAAAACTGATTAACATTAAGCTGTTTTTTTTTTCTCTACCAATATCAATAAAATAGAAAGGGGTGTGCTCTAATCTCAAGGCTTCACAAAGATGAAGCCAGGTACGAGAGGCCAGCATAACAGCCCAGGATCAACAGAAAGCCTGTTGATTTTTGGTCAGTGTGTGAGCCTTTTCTGTTAATCCTTTTGTTCAATCTTTCAATTTATTTGGTTTACATTAACGCTTTGTCAGATTTCTGTCGGGTGCCAGACAGAATTGAACAGGATGATACGATTATGTGGTCGACACACTGTAGTATCCGGTCAGTTAACCCCAGGAAGCATTTACCGGTCCGTTAACGGAGGAAAAAAACACTTTTGAGTAAATCCTGTAATCCAGAGTTATTGCACTAATGCTATGCATGTCAGCACTTAGGTCAAATTATTACTGTAACCTGATTATTAGTCTTTGCGGTATTAGTGTTCATGTAAAAAGCACACCATCTGTCTGCTCATCAATGAGATGTCAAAAAGAAAACGCATCAGATCGACCAATCACAGCTCACCGAGGATCATAATGGTGAAGAGGTCTCTGTAGTGGAAACTCCCCACGATTGGCACATACCACGTTTCCACGCCAACCACAGCAGTCACAATGTACACAACGGAGATGGTCTGGTAAAGGAGGCACAAGAAAACACGTCATTTATGTGTTGAAGAACTTCACGCTTTGTTGAATGACCGAACATGACACATCCATGCTGTTCATATCTTAAATCCATACTGTATGCGCATCAGTGCAAATGTGTGTGTGTGTGTGTGTGTGAGTGTGTGTAAGATACAGAGTTCGTTTCTGTGTGTGTGTGTGTGTGTGTGTGTGTGTGTGTGTGTGTGTGTGTGTGTGTGTGTGTGTGTGTGTGTGTGTGTGTGTGCGCGTGTGTGTGTGTGTGTGTGTGTGTGTGTGTGTGAGAGACAGTAAATCCATCTGAAATGAGGGGACATACACTGCTGCCCCGTTTTTCCTCTCCTCTGTAAATACAGCCATTTGTATTTTTTGATCACCTGTATTAATGTGTTAATATTGTATGCTCTGTTGATGAATGTAATACATAGGAACGCAATGGAAACAAGTCCCCAGGACTTTTTTGGGGTTATCCTTTTAGCCCAAGTGTTTTACTGTACTTCCGTGCTGTTTACATTTTTGACTAAAAGTATTAAATCAATCAACGTTGTTTATAGGCCCCTTGATGTGTGATTCAAATTTGGGGCAGATTGGATGCTGTGTTCAGGATTTCTTGTATTTTTTGCTAAACGGGCCCCTCCCGCAAACTCAGAATGAAATCTGAAAAATCTGACTGTGATACATCTTGATCACACGAACTTCATTTGTGTGAGTTTTGTACATAATCTGTAGGAGCAGTAGCGAAAACTGTGTTTTGAAGACAATACTATTGTCAGAAAAGCTTATCAGGCTTAAAATGGTCGGGGCTACAGTATATGGTCGAGTTGCGCCATGATCCAAGTAATCCAGGGAAAAACTTTTTTGATTGTACGACGTACAGTAGGGTTCAAGAGTTATAGACCAAAAGATCAAGCGGCCTGTTAAAACGGCACCATGAACCCGATTAGAAAAATGTGTGTTAAAGGTTTCACGCCGATCGGTCCAGCGGTGCCTGAGATTAGCAGTTCAAAGACACACACACACACACACACACACACACACACACACACACACACACACACACACGCACGCACACACGCAGGCGAAGTCCCAATCCAATCAATAATAAATAAGATGATGAGAGTGTGCAACACAGAGGCACTCGAGTCTCTGCAGTCAGTATCTCACTGGAGTTTGGAAGAGAGTAGTGTGAGATATATAGAGGAGTATGCCTTTTGTTGTTAGTCAGCTCCCATGAGGGAGTATGAGTTTAAATACCATGAATCATCAAGGACATCCTGACACACTGGTATAATAATAGCAAGTAGTTTATCAATCACACATACTGTAGACTTCACAGTGATGTCAGCAAGTAATTCTGATCAGCAACTGTACAGAACCATAAATCCACAATTCCCTGTATCTGTCTGTCTGTGTCCCTCTTATGGAGAGAGATACTGAGTGTCATCAATATGACATTGTAGTATTGACATCATAGAATAGCCTCCAAGTACTATAATAAGGGGTACCGCACTATAAGTACTCTGACAACGGTTACTGCATAACCGGAGGGGCATGCATTCATTGCATTCCCAACGGGCATTGCCCTAGTAATCATAATTACTGTATAATAACCTTTAGCAGCTCAGTGGGCTTGTGGTTAGAGTGTCCCTTGGAGGTCAGGGTTCAAGCCCAGGCTAAGTCATACTAAAGACTATGAAAAGCCTCCCTGCTTGGCACTCAGCTTCAAGAGTTGAATTGGGGGTAAGTCCTTGCGACACACTAGTGTCTAGGGCTGTCAACTTTCCTCAGAAATTATATTCGAATATTGGTCTTAAAAATGTGCAGATATTCGAATATATTCGAATAGTATTATTATTATTAAAAAAAATGTTTTGTTAATTTTGTTTGTTTTTTTAAACTTGATAACTTTTATAAGTTTTTTTTTTAAATTAATTTTCATATTCGAATATACATATTTTCCCAACATTCGAAAAATATTCGAATATCGAATATTCGTTTGACAGCCCTACTAGCGTCATGTCTAGCGGGGTGTACTGCCTCACGTGGACCTATGGGCCACATACTTAATAAGGGGTGATCGCACCTTTGCTGCGTACAGATTCTGGAATAGCCTACCCCTCCCCATCAGAAGTGCTCAGTCTATCAAGGTTTTTTAAATCTTTACTCAAGACTTACTGCTTTTCATTAGCTTTCAATCATGTTTGAGTCTATGACTACTATTTAATTTCATATGTTTCTATTATGTATGTCTTGTGACTATTGCACATGCATGTTTATTGTTTTAATGTTGATGCTTTTTATGTACAGCACTTTCAATTTCGATTGTTTATATGTGCTCTACACATAAAGATTGATTTGATTTCTGTGTATGTTCAGTTGTTTCTCAAATGTATGTATGTATGTATTGTATGTTGTGAGCAGCTTGATGGTCAAGCCTCCTAGGTGGAATTGACCATATTCACACGGTGACCATTTTGCTCTTTGGTTCTAAAAGTGGGGTCTGGGGACCTTGGGGGGGGGGGGGGGGTTCCAGGGGGTCCCCAGCAAAAGTAGTTAAAGGGTAAGACCACTTTAGTAGAGGTTTGGGTTGTGTAGTTACCTTGCCATGATGTAACTCCAAAGGTGGGCAAGAAATCTAAAATAATTGCTCCATTGATTAGAAATTGATAATTCAAAATATGCTCCTCATTGACTTACATTGTACACTAAAACAGCTCTCAAAGTCACTCTTTTAGCACAAATGAACCCAAACATAGCTGATTCAGACAATATAGAGTATCACCAAACCCAGTACTGTTTGTTTTTTTAATAAAAATGTCAACTTCCTGTTGATTTTACTATTTGAAGATCTGGATCCGGATCCGCCGATCCAGTCCGGGTTTTCTACTTATTAAAAATGGCAAAATCAACAGGAAGTTGACATTTTTATTTAAAACAAAAACAGTACTGGGTTTGGTGATGTTCTATATTGTCTGAATCAACTTTGTTTGCGTTCGTTTTTGTGCTAAAAGAGTGACTTTGAGAGCTGTTTTAGTGTACAATGTAAGTCAATGAGGAGCATATTTTGAATTATCAATTTCTAATCAATGGAGCAATTATTTTTTATTTCGTGCCCACCTTTGGAGTTACATCATGGCAAGGTAACTACACAAACCAAACCTCTACCAAAGTGGTCTTGCCCTTTAATATAGCATCACAATACTTTTAACCACTTAATCCATTTATATGTTGGCTATTAAAAAATAGCAGATCTACAAGCGCACAGTGTGTCACTTATGCCGTGCTGCGAGCTTGTACAGTACATCTATTTTAGAATGTTTTAGAATTCTTTTTACACAAATCTTCTCTTCTGGGGGTCCCTGGCACAACACATTTTCAGATGGGTGTCCGTGGCAAAATACATATCAATTTGGGGGTCCTTGACAGGAAATGTTTGAGAACCACTGAAGTACACAAAAGAGCTAAATGGCTGCTGTGTGAATATGGGCAGAGGATTCATGTGTCCTTACCACTTGGCTGATATCGTAGCCCCAGGGGAGGAACAGCACCCCGGTGTTGTATTTCTCCCAGTGGGACAGGATGAACGAGAACAGCACCACCCACAGGATGTAGTAGAGCGTGACCACGCCCACGCCACTCGCCCCGCGCCCGAATATGGAATAGACTGTGGCCACGAAGAACACGCAGGCCCAGCTGTCCAGGCCGTGGTCAAACAGCTCCCCCAGTGGCGTGGACGAGTTGGTGCGGCGGGCCTGTTTGCCATCTACGCCATCTGTTCGAGTGGGAATGACACGTAAATATAAGTATTCATATGAGATATGCAGATATGAAAACACACACACACCACTATTTATCATTTCATAGATTATTTTAAGGCATTCCTGCTTCATTACATGGTACCACGGAGACAAAACAGATGACTTAACAGATGACAAAACAGATGACTCTTGGTACAGTTTGTGCAATAATTCAACCAGACATAAAGGAGCATTTACTTTGGTTTCAATTTTCTTTAAACTGATGACAAAACAGATGACAAAACAGATGACTCTTGGTACAGTTTGTGCAATAATTCAACCAGACATAAAGGAGCATTTACTTTGGTTTCAATTTTCTTTTTTTTGCACCAATTTATGCCATGTAATGTGCTTTACAAATTAAGTTTATTACCATAATGATTACACACTGTACACACATTATACACAGTCTTTATAAAAACAAACTGTCAGATTCTGAACAATGCTATACTGTCTATAGTGTGAGTATTGAGTCTAGTGTCATTCCACTGATATTTCTGCTGCTTGTGTCTGGGCTGTGGACTCAGTAAGAGTCTGGGGACTGGTGAGTGAGGGGGCAGGAGAGGAAAACCGCAGGGTTCAGATTCCAGCTGAGGGTCAGGGGAGAAACACCACTCCCCACATCTGGGATGAGGTTGAGGAGCATGAGAGTTTTTTTTTTGGGTCGCGAGAAAATATTCCTTAAAATGTTTTCTTTTTCAAACGATTTTCCAGAACAAAATCACAAATTGTCAGAAACAAAAAATATAAAAATAAAAATAAAGTCAAATATTTTTCAAAAGAACTTCATGCATAAAAAAGAAATTCCCCAAAATTCCATTAAAATAAAATAACAATCTCACAGCTTGTAGATCGGCTATTTTCACTAGTTTGGGTCCCGGGGAGACAACAAATCTCTATTTTGGGTCTGGAGCTAAAAAGGTTTGGGAACCACTGGTCTAAACCAACACTTTCTGCTTGTCAAAGAAGCTAGACATAATAGACATGGACCACTTGTACAACTGAACACTATGCCAACTGAACATTTGTCATTTGCTTAAACCTTTTTAGTAAGATTGTCGTTTTCAGTGTAATTTTACTTTAAAGTAACATTACTACCGTATTTCAATTCCATTCTATTAACAATTCAAGTATTTTGCCCCTATGTGAATGGTGATTATAATTGATTTATTGTGGGCTCGCTAAGGTGAGCAGTGAGCACACTACCGTTATCCTCACTATTCATTATTCCCCCCCCCCCCCTAACTAGTCCTTCATACTTATAGCTAGAAACTCAGTTCCAACTCTACAACGTCCGGCTTGCTTAGGACATGTCGGCTACCATTTGTATTTTTGATATGTATACTTTTTACGTTATGTCCATTTGAACAAACCCATGTTCCTCTACCCTCTGCTACACTAATCAAATGCCATTAATTAACTATACTTGCCACAATTGTACAATTAATCTCTTAAAGGCACAGTACACTCAAAAATGTATTTCTCATTCATGTTTTACCATAGACCATATTCACACGGCGGCCATGTTTCTATGAAGTCAATGAAAGTAGCCACCCCGGGTGGCGGCACTTTCAATGTTAAATTCCAATATGGCCGCCGTGTGAATATGGTCTATAGGAACCCCGTTTAAATTTCACCTTAGCAACCACTGGATTACCATAGCAACCACTGGATTACCATAGCAACCAAATATTATACCCTCACAACCATAAATTAGACCCTAGCAACCGCCTATTGGACCCTAGCAGCCACCTTTTTACCACAGCAACCACATATTAGACCTTAGCAACCACATATTAGATCCCAGCACCACTTATTATAGTCTAGCAATGACCGTTTTAATCTTGGATCGTAAATGGGAACACCGTACAGTTGAGAGAATTCACAAGTTATCATTATGACCAACCTATGTATGTAAAGCGACTTATTGTAAGTCGCTTTGGATAAAATCATCTGCTAAATGACTAATGTAATGTAATGTAAACCTTAATATGTGTGTATCTCTAAACACACAGACAAGAAAATTACAAATTGAAGTGAATGGCAAATGGTCTGCATTCCGATAAGACTTTTACCCAAAGTGCTTAATCCACTCACACACCGATTGCAGAGGCAATCATGCAAGAAACCACCCTCATTGTTAGTAGGGTTTCAATGTCTTGCTTAGGAACACAAAGCCACCGCCTCCCCAAGTGGGTGAAGTAATCACATAATATGGAGCCATTCCCTATTGTCCAAAAAACGGAGCACGTTATCATAAACTGCCTGGGTATCAGTACCATACCAGACCAGACAAGTACAACGTGTTTTCTAGGAAGAAGTACAAAACCTGGATGCTGTCCCAGACGCCTTTTCCCTATCTGAACACATTCTCTCTAGAGTAGTATGCTATAATACAACACTGAATGACATATCAAAGTAGAAATGCTGATAATATGCCTAACTCTATTTACTTCAGCAACAAGTACTGATTTCCTTCCTGATGTCCTTAGTGAACATACACAGCTGTAGTTTGTTCTTCTTGTCAATGACTTTACACACATTTTTGTTTTAAAAGATCTATTAAAGTATTTAAAGTAAACAGTGAGCAGTGAACTTGAAAACATTTTGTGGCCCTAGAGTCTAGTTAATGGTCTGGGCACTGTTTCCCAAACAGTTGGTCGGGACCCATTTTTATGGGTCACAAGTCAATAAATATATTTTCTTTTCACGTTTACAAAAACGTTGGGAATGCAAAAAAATGAGTTATATATATATATATATATATATATATATATATTATTTTTTTTATCCCGCGATTTTTGTAACCAATTTTTTTTCACCCGGTGCCAATTTCCTAAGTGATCCTGGGCGCTACACCAGCCCTACACCAGTCCCCCACAGTAGGGAGGCCAGGGCCGAGCTCATGCTTCCTTCAATGCATGAGAGCCAACTGACCTTCTTGTCACCTGACAGGGGGGAGTTTCCCTGGTAGGACGTAGCGCGTGGAAGGAACACGTTATTCCAACCAGTTCCCTTCCCCTCCATCAGGCGCCCCGGCTGTCATGGGGGAGGCGGTATAGTGACCAGGATTACTACATGTTTTTGTGAGGGTATTAACTACCCTAGGAGACACGGGGAGAACATGCAAACTCCACACAGAGTAGGCCCTTTCGCCAACCCCACCTAGGGTAGGGGTGCTGATGACGCGGAGGAGAAGACACGCCCCCACACAGAGTAGGCCCTTTCGCCAACCCCACCTAGGGTAAGGGTGCTGATGACGCGGAGGAGAAGACACGCCCCCAGCGCCCACAGCGTCCCCGGCGGGAATCGAATCCAGGACCTTCTAGCTGTGAGGCGACAGCGCTACAGACTGCGCCACCGTGCCCCTCTTTCAATATATTTTCAAATAACAAAAGAACAAAACAACAAAATTAAAAATAAATTTCAAACATTTTTCAAGAGAATTTCATAAAAGACTTTAGTAAAAATAGCATATCTACAAGCTCACGTAGATCTGTTATTTTCAGTAGTTTGGGTCCCGGGGAGTCATCACATTCTCTTTTTGGGTCTCGAGCTAAAAGGTTTGGGAACCACCGTAGTCCGGAGGATAGAGACGAGATTTTAGGTGAATCGTTCACTTTTTCATAAAAGCATGAAACTTGGTACACTTGTACAGTTTGGGGCCCTGAACATTTTCAGATATGGAGCCATCGCAAATACGCCCCCTGGTGGCCATGGTGGTCATTTTACTCTCCGCCATCACCAAATAATGAATTTTGCATCATAACTCCTGAACCAAAGATGATAATACAGAATAGGTGATGTCTACACCTATGTTTTGATGGTAACTGATTACAATAATATCATGTACAACATCATAAACTGTTCAGGTGAATAGTTAATGGTCAATTCAGGGATTTTGTGAGGTAGTCCGGTGGTTTTGTCCAAAACTCTTTTACTTTTCCATGAAAGTATGAAACTTGGTACACTTGTACAGTTTGGGACCCCGAACATTTTCAGATATGGAGCCATCGCAAAAACGCCCTCCTAGTGGCCATGCCATGGAGTTCTGCAGTATGGGTGTCTCTGACAACAGACATCATGAAAAGAACGAAAGTGTCCAGATGAAATTCAAAAGCCATGTGAGTGCATTAGTTGATGTGATTGAGGAAATGGTAAAATCCTTTCACAGAGGACAGCAGCGACCTTCTGAAGCTGGACTCTAGAGAATTAGCAGACCAAGGTGTGGTGGATACTGTTCGGGTTGCAGAGAAGATGGGCCAAGAGCAGTACCAACTCTTTGTTGCAGAAAGGATACAGGGCACGAAACCCATCACTGCCCCTTTATAGAGAAACAAGCTCCCTCTTTTTAAAACCGCTCCAATAAGAAGACAGTCCAAGTCAAAACTCACTGAAAAATCACTGAAAAATGACTGTGCACTGTTTTCCGCCTGTCAGACCCGTGATGGGAACGTAGAAAACTTCTTCAAATACAAAAATCAGGCCTACCCTCCAGCAGTCTCCCTTCATGGTGGACTACGCTTTGGAAACAAGGCTGATCTGTTAAGTTGCCTAGAAAACAGTATACGCAGTGTGCCTGATAGTGCCTCACGAAACAATGCCCCAGACAGCGAGGTCCAAATACAAGACGGGTCAGCAGTCATCAACATGCTGAAACCAGACAAAGTTAAGACCTTTGATGAGTTTTCCAGCAAGATCTTCATACCTTATATCAATGCGAAACTTGAAAGGGCCAACAGAGTGATGTTGTATGGGACTGCTATGAAGTTAGCAGCTTAAAGTCCCAGACAAGACAGAAGAGGGGAAAGGGGACACGAACAAGAGTGGATGGAAAGATCAAGATACCAACATACTGGAAAAGCTTCCTAAGAGTGGATGAAAATAAAACAGAGCTCTTTCACTTTCTGGCCAAGAACCTTATGGAAAAGTCAACTACCAAACAAGTTGTTTCCACTTGCGGACCCAATGTTCTATCATCTCACCCTCAAGAAACAGATCTGATTGCTCATTGCACACATGAAGAGGCAGATACAAGGATGCTACTCCATGCCGCAGATGCTGCAAGAAAGGGGTTCAAGCAGATCACTCTGCGCACTGTGGACACAGATGTTGTGGTCCTAGCCATTGCACATCTGTCATAGCTGAACATTGAGGAGCTATGGTTGGCATTTGGGACTGGCAAGAACTTCAGACTTGTTCCTGCCCATGAGATTGCCAAGACTCTGGGTCCTGACAAATCCAAGGCCCTTCCTGTGTTCCATGCCTTCACTGGCTGTGACACAGTATCTGCATTTGCAACCAGGGGCAAGAAGAAAGCCTGGGAAACCTGGAATGCCTATGACATGGCAACAGAGGCCTTCATGGCTCTGTCAAAGGCTCCAAAACAAATTCCAGAGGAAGTCATTTCCATTGTGGAACGCTTCACAATTCACCTCTATGATCGCACCAGCAGCCAACTAAATATAAATCAAACTCGTCTGGAGTTATTCACAAAAAAAGGAAAAGGGATGGAGCAAATACCCCCGACTAGGGATGCACTGGTGCAGCACCTCAAAAGAGCAGTGTACCAAGGACACAACAGTAAAACATTTTTTTTTCTGAAATAAAATCTTTGTCTGTGACAGATTATGTTTATGCTAATTTGTTATTGTCATATTGAATATTGTTCTGTTCTTTTAGTCACTGTTTTAGCAGGGGCAATGAACCAAAGGCTTATGTTTCTAAAACTCTACAAAACATAATGCAACAGACATAAAATACTGTGATTTCCTTCTCACAACATCACTGAATTGACCATTAACTATTCACCTGAACAGTTTGTGATATTGTACATGATATCATTGTAATCCTTGACCATCAAAACATAGGTGTAGACATCATATACACTGTCTTATCATGTATGGTTCAGGAGATATGATACAAAATACATTATTTGGTTATGGTGTAAAGAAACTGGCCACCGTGGCCACCAGGGGGCGTTTTTGCGATGGCTCCATATCTGAAAATGTTCAGGGGCCCAAACTGTACAAGTGTACCAAGTTTCATGCTTTTATGAAAAAGTGAACGATTTTCGTCTCTATCCTCCGGACTACTAGGGCCTAGAAGACCATGAGCATTTTAGACAGGAAGAAGAAATTACAGAATATTTTAGGAAAAATAACATCGAGGACTTGCGTAGTGAACGCAATTAGGCATGTATGAAGCCTCACAAAATACTTTTGATTCAATGGCAGCAAGAACGTGAAACATGAATATGTAGCCTCTCAGTGCAGACAAAAGACAACATTACAAAACAAAACATTAGGACTCTTGAATAAACTGCAGCTTAATAACAGCAGCATTATATAGGCTATCATTACACAACCAGTCACAACCTTCGTCCACCATGTCAAGAACTGTCCGAGCACCATACACTTTACAGTAGAATGTGTGGTGTGCACAGCGATCCGCTGCACCACCCTGTGTAAGGCAGGACGTATAGAGCCATGGCAAATCACAATAGACTGTCTATGTGATGCTGGCTCCCTGGAGTCCAGACCCTGGCCTCTAGTTTGCAGCCTATATATAGCCTATATCTATATACATTAATCCAGCCCCCATACAACACATTTACTAAAATTGGGGTGCTCTGGTAACTCAATTACCAGTTAATGCTATATCCGCATCTTTCAGCAGGGTATAGGTTTCCTGTAAATGGTTATAGAATGTGTTCAGCGTCTGACTGTTATGTAACCTTTAAGACTAGAGCCCCCCCATCACCATGCAAAGCCCCTCCCACTGGGAACCCCTGCACCTCTCCAAAATCCCTGAACACAAAGACACACTAAACACACACACACCTCACATCTGGCTCGCTACATGCACACTGACACACACACACCTATGCACGGAGGAGAACACACATCTTATAGTGCACATCTGGCTCATTTTAGCGACACTGTTTTTCATCAAACTGTCAGATTTGTCACACAAAGAGACAAGTGCATTCCAGTGAGTCAGCAGGGGGGTGGCACTCACCGAGCGTGTAGGCTAAGAAGTTGAAGAGACCAGCGGCAACCCAAACCCCACTCGGCACGTGGTCATGTCCAGCAGCTGAAACGCAAAACCATCCACACATACAGAGAACACCACGTAAACACATATACACAGAGCACCATACGTACACACAGAGTACCACACACACACACACACGCACACACACACATGCACACAGGGGGGAAAAAACACATTAAGCAACAGCCTAACCAAGCAGTGTTTGGACAAGTCCTATTGTTAAATGTATCATTGAGCAACTGACTTCCTAGATGAACCACAGAGTGTGTGTTTGTGGTTTATGAGTTACTATTACTACCTTGTGGTGACCAAAAATCCCCACAAGGATAGTAATAGTAACAACACCAGTCCAGATTTGACCTTATGGGGACATTATTCTGGTTCCCGAGAGGGAAAGGGTCATTTATGAAATATGTATATATCTTTAGAGTTACCATTAGTAAAAACACATGGTGCTAAACGTTTCCTGTGCCAAGTTAACTCGTTAACACTCGCTGACACGTCAGCTCAGGTAAACACTATTGGCTTTTACTTCGAGAATTCACTGCCAGCCCATTTCTTTAACTTTCATTTGTTAACTGGTTTTACTGATTTGGTTTTGGTAAAAGTAAAGTCAAATCTCAATGACATTTTTGAATGGAAAATTGCTTTTGACATCCCCACAAGGATAGTAATACAAAAGAGAGTGTTCAGGAGGATATAATGAGCTGGTTATAAAACTTGAGTCATCACCAGGACACCAGCTATGACATGTTTCACTGAGCAGTGGACTTTGCCGTTCATGAACAAACTCACGCCATGTCACACCCTCATGACCCTCTTTCAAAAGAACGAGGCTGCAATTTATTAGCACACATTTCAACCATGTCCCATTTTTCACTATATTATATTATGGTAGAGCTGCACAATTACTGGACAAAAAGTCCTCATCATCATAATTTGGACAGCTGCAAGCTCTGAAGAAACAAAATCAACGATTTTGAAACATTTACTGGCTGACTGGAAAAGGTATATGCTTAGCAAACCCATAACACATATCTAGTAGACCAATCTGGGAACCCATCGGGAATTTAAAAAAAGAATTCTGAATCCGTCTTGAGAGATTACAAGTAGACTAGTAGTAGACTAGTCTACTGTCAAGCCACAGTACTAATCTGATCATACAACTCCTGCACATGGGTACTCGTTTCTCTCACCTACATTTCCTTCATCAGATATTCTGTTTACCACCTGCTACAGAATATTAAGCACTTTCTCATGTCTGGGGTCTAGTTTTACCTATACTGTCTGAATATAGTCCTATGTTATGCAGTCCAACAACACTAATGCGACTCCTGTATCTTGTTAGTGCTGCTGCTTTAATTTCATGGTTCACACAACTCTGTCACTAGGCACCTTTTTCAGTTGAAAATACATCTCACAATAGTTAGGTAGGGAGATCTCTGTCAGCACACATTGACAAATTAATCACCTTCAACCTGGCGTCCCTATTTTGGGCATGTCATTGTAGAAGAACATTTTCAAAAGTATTCAAAACATTTCAAATGTTGCACAAATAGCAGATATACAATCTGATGACAACTGCTCATCACTCCATTTTCAAAACAAATGGCCAAGTGCAAACAGTGCAAACAGACCACACACACACACACACACACACACACACACACACACACACACACACACACACACACACACACACACACACACACACACACACACACACACACACACACACACACACACACACACACACACACACACACACACACACACACACACACACACACACACACACACACACACACAGCAGGGGACCCACCAGATGCATAGAAGTCAAAGTCGTAGAATGCCAACATGAGGAAGTTAAGGACCAGGAACATGAAACCAATGAAAGTGATGAGGTTTGGGGCCAGCCAAGTTGGAAGAATCTGGAAAAGATTTGAAAGGCAACCATTAACAACGAATGCAGTATATGATGAACTGCTAGGGTTCATAGCTTCATTCTTAAATCTAGAATTAAAAACAAATATTAAATATTCCATTTATGAACTTATCCGAGTTATTGATCTGTAATTTCTATATGCTATTTAGACAAATGAATTACTATTTGAGATGTGAGTCGGTTTCATTCTGTGTAAACGATAACACCACTGTCCAACTTTTCTAAACGGTTTGTAATCATTGCCTTTGGTAATAAACTCAGAGGAACAGCTGTTTTATTCATTATTATTATTGTATTTAAATATTTGCTAGTGGTATAAACACCTGACAGGACGTTGACATGGGCTAGCACTATCTACTAGCAGCAACAGAATGCTGAAACTATCTATACTATGTCTATAAGTGATGGAGAGTATATGGACATTATATCCCTAAAGATTTAACTTTAGAACAGATGCACACTGCCCTTTAAAGTGTACTGTTCACCAGTAACCAGGTATATACAGCACTGAGCAGAGATACAGACAGACACAAGCTCTTTTAGCACAATATGTACACGATCAGACACAGCTGTACAGGACAGGGTGTACCTAACCACACAGTAAAACCATCAGTGTTGGCCCCATAAGTGTCCATTTGGTTACATTTGTACACTCTCTGATTAAGTTAATACTGAGTATTTTACAGTTCACAATTTCTGACCATTTACATCGATATCGTGACGATAATATCATGTTGTGATGATAATACCGTATTGTGTAAATATACATTTTATTTTAAAGACTGTCAAAAATAGCAAAAATAGGCAGCCTACAAGCTGACAATGCGTCAAATCACAACGCGTTGCGAGCTTGTAGATCTGGTATTTTCACAAAACACTTTAAAAGAATCTAAAGGATTAATACATTATAATTGCCCTCTATAGACCGCCGAAGTCTGACGTCATTTACACATCCTTTGTTTGTCTACCTGGTTTGCAGTTTTCCACCCCCGTTCTGAATCCCATAGACGTATTTAATATCGCGTCAAATAAGAACTGTGTTCCAAAAATAAACACATGACCCCGGCGGGTTGACTCTTATGGATATGAAGCATCAACTGACGGTGAGAAAACGCTAATGTTACTTCCGCCGAATTAGTTACATTTTCGCCAGAAACAGACTGTATCAAATATAAGTGAGTGACTATCATAAACGATACAGAACCTCCTCCCTGACAATAACGCCGACACGCGGTGTTTATTTTTGGACCACAATTCTTATATGAGACGATTCTAAGATGACCCAATGTTATTCTCCATAGAGAAATTACTTCCGCAAACCTGGGGATGAACGAGTGACGTCAGGACTTCGGTGCTCTATAACTAACATTACAAAATAAAAACACCTTAAATATTTTATCTATTTTAGAAATAGTTCATCTTTTACTCAACAAATTGATGTCATTTGTCAATGTGTGGTCCAGCCCATGGAATGTATGGAATGCATGTGCAAATAAAAACCAACTTAATACTACATAAGGTTAATATAAGCATCAAAACAATATTTTTAATGTTTTTATTAGCACATGGCATGCATTCCATGCTTTCCAAAGGGCTGGACCACACATGGACAAATGACATCATCAACTTGCAACGGGTGTTGTCCCAGAGTAAAAGATGAACCATTTCTAAAAGATGAACTATTTATAAAATGATAAAATATAAAATATGTTAACTTATGTTTGTTATAGAGGGCCATTATAATGTATTGAAGGCATATAAGGCTTATTATCCAGGGATCCTTTTAAAGTATAAAATAAGGTTAAAGTGATTAAACCCAGGAAAAGACAACACTTTTGTATATTGATGTCATATCACGACATCAATATACTAATGATATACAGTATTGCCCAGCCCTAGCAATGTGTTATCCATACCCTGCTTGGGTCAAGTTTAAGTCTCTAGTCTAACTGATTAGCATCGGCAACAGATAGCAAACTGGCTCTACGGTTACTATGAATGTATTTCCTTATATGAGAGTGCAAGACAGATAGAGAGTGATGTAGGGATGTGTTAGGGCCGGGGCATAGAGAGGTGTGTATGTCTATGTTGTTACAGTATCTCAGCAGACAGCTGGAAACCTCATCAATGATGCAGTTCTCCCTGGTGTACAGTGGACAAAACACACACAAGAAAGACGGAAAGCAATGAACAGAGGCCATTAAAAGGGTCTTTCCTCACCTTGACCACAGAGTTCCAGAATGGATGCATGACGTAGACAGACAAGGGGTTGGAATCCACGGCGCTGTACTGAAAACAGACACATAAACACAATTTAATCAATCAGACTAGCTGATATAGCACTGCAGGGGTTCACTTAAGGGCACGTAATAATAGGCCACTGCTTTCTTAAAAAGATGTACACACACACACACACACACACACACACACACACACACACACACACACACACACACACGTTATACAGTAACTAGTCAACCACTGGATGTATGCATACCTAATTTCATAGCCATGCAGCCTGGCAATGACAAACGAATGAAAGAACACTTAAGGTGTATGATAGAAAGCAAAAGGAGAAAGTGAGATAAACGGAGACTCTGTGGGACAATGTTTCATGGCCTGACCTCTCATGTGCTTTCCAACTGAGCGCTCTTGTGCGAGCATGCGCTTGTGTGTAGCTTAATATGCGTGCATGTTCCAGTTTGTACACACACAGCATTAACTATACAGCCAACATCTCACACAGAGCTTCAACCCTTCCATTCTGTCCTCCTGTCTGCTTCAGTCACAGATGCCTCAAGGCATGTGGTACAGCTGGTGTGTAGTCACCGTCACCGACATGGAAAACGATTATGGCTAGAAAGTCTCACTTCCAATAATAAATGACTCAAAAGGGTGTTGTCTCATACAATATCAAGGCAGTAGGTTTATGTAATGTGTGTGTGTGTGTGTGTGTGTGTGTGTGTGTGTGTGTGTGTGTGTGTGTGTGTGTGTGTGTGTGTGTGTGTGTGTGTGTGTGTGTGTGTGTGTGTGTGTGTGTGTGTGTATGTGTGTGTGTGTGTGTGTGTAGGGAGAGGGTGCTGGCTGCTGGCTAAGCTATACTAGCATCAATTCCATATATGACAACTTGCTTGTGCTTTTCGTTGAAGGCAAACATTTTGCACACTACATTTGCCCGTTTGGGGGAAACAGGCATAATAAATAAAAAGAGCTTTGCCAGCATGAAAGAGTGTCATCTCTCTGCTCCTGTACAGAGCAGATCCCTCCGGTTCGTTTATTGAACACAAAGTAGTCATCAATAAAAAAACAGAGAAAATCCCATTTTGCCGTGCATTAGTGTCAGAACATATTTTACTATTCATTACTTAGGCATGAGATGAAAGGGTTATGATGTTACAATTTGCTCAGCCAACAGCATCAGGCACGAATCAGTTCTCACGAGCACACAGACCTGTGTTTACAATTGAATACTACTGGATTTCATATGCTGCCATTAGTTGCCATATAGTGTTTTACGGTCAGTTAGCCCATTAAACTGTACATTAAAATGCATGGCCTTGTATCAGAATATACGTATGAATGAACTCTTGTCATGTCACAATCACATGGCTGTACTCTACAAAGATTTAAAAAATACATTCACTTTGTTGAAAACTGAACCATGCCCCAGACATTAGCTTCAAAACGGAATCATTTGACATGGTCCCACTCCCATTACAGCTAGTCCTGCTTTCAAGGGTCTCTCATTGCCAGAGACAAGAGAGAAGACTTTGTCCTCCCTCCTGGTTGTCAATGACACACACACACATGTTCTTCATTTCAGAATAAAAACTATGATTCATAATGAGGATATCTGAAAGAAAGCTCTGTTTTCTAGTATGAAGGTGGTCGAACCAGTGACATTTTAAAAGCCCATTGTCAGCAAAGTATGTTCACAAACGAGGAATTTGACCTGGTGGTGATCTAATAGATAAATAAAAAAAACATTTAACTGTGTAACTAAATTAACTGTGTAGCTAAATGATGATGGCAATGAGTTCAGTCATCCAGGTATCTACGGCGTCGGCATCATCATGGCATCGCCGATCGGACACTGTTTTGTGGTTTGGAGTTCAATGCCCCCTTCAGTTCCACACCATCCCCCCTAACTAACCTTAACAGCAGCTACCACCTTGCTCCCTGGACTGAGGCTAGTGGTGTGTTATGATGAGGTAATAGCCGTGGATCAAGACTATCATAGATGTCTTTTATCGAGTCTGACTTTTACTTTAGATATGCAAATGTCAAAATCGATAAAATACATACATGATAGTCTTGATCCAAGGCTAATTATGAGGCAACACTGAACTTGAAGGGAAGGAAGAAATGCCATCGGCTTTGCAGAAGAAAAAGTCTAGTCTAGTGTGCATGTGTGATCCAAGCTAGTGGGATCCATGACAGCTAGCCGCTGCTTCCAAGCCACACGCTGCCTGTCTGTCGACCCCCCCAGATCAGGGGTCTTCAACGTTTTTCAGGCCAAGGATCCCTTAGCTGAGAGAGAGATGAAGCAGGGACCCCCACTACACGTTGGATTCATGTTAAATGTGTGTTTTCAGACGTTTAACCACTTAAACCCTCAATTTTGTAAACTTGACCTTTGGCTCGGTACTTGGTCTGCTCTTTCCCCCTCTACACCAAACCCCTTCGCCGAAAATAGCCGATCTACAAGCTCACAATGCGTCTAGATCTGCTATTTTCGGCTAATGTTCACCCCAGAATAGGGATGCGAGGGTTCATGTGGTTCATGTAAAAAAAAAAAAAAAAAAAACAATAAGTCCCTATCACACAAATATTTGGTAGTGCCCCCCCCCCCCCTGTAGTATCTCTTGAGGACCACCTAGGGGTCCCCGGACCCCCTGTTGAAGACCCCTGCCCCAGATCATCAGATGAACAGCCATCCAGCCAGGAAGCAAGGCAACCATCCGCCTGGCTGGCTGTCACACACTGGCGAGAACAGCCCAACCGATAGCTCTCAATTACCTTGTATTTGTCGAAGCCCGCCAGTTGCTCCTGGGTGACATATTCGTAGAGAGCCATGGTGGGAACGAGCTCCGGCATCACCTTGGATGATATCTCGACTCCCCTTTTTTTAAACGTTCAAAACCCCTCCTCAGATATTATTATCCGCAGTGTCGAGGCACCATCTATTAGCCTTTAGCTTTAGCTGCTAGCTATCGCTCACGCCGGCTCGGCTGATGAGGCGAATGTCGAAACACTCTGGGACCACTCCTACGGACCAGGGTTGCCAGGTTCTGTGAGAGAAACAAGCAACCATGTCTAGGAAAACAAGCCCAAAAGAAGCAATATATAAGCTCATTCGTTGTGAGCTTGTAGATCTGATATTTTCCAAAAAAAATAAAACAAAATCTAGGAAAAACATGGGTAATTTTGGAACATTTTAACATTTTAACAACACAAATCTTGTATGGGGGGTGGGGGGGCTGGCACAAAACATTTTAGATGGGGGGGGTCTGCGGACAAATACATATTGATTTGGGGGTCCAATTGTAGCCATGGTTCACATGACTTGTCTGTCACAAGCCGACAAGCGTCATGGCGGAACTTGTTCCTGGTTTCTGAATGTTCTCCATTTACAACCCGTACATCTACATAAACATTCAGAGTTCATATATAAAGTGCTTAAACCCCGGCCACGGATGTAACAAGTTGAAACGCTTGGGTCTAAGTATCCGTATCTTCCGTATTGTTCAATAAAAAGCATTTTAATCCGATCGGCGGCCATTTTCTCATAGAGTTATAATGTATAACTAGTGCAATACACCTTCCAACCGATAGGGTCACGTAGTTGAAAGCAACAGAAGGAAATTTTTAGAAAATTGCCACCGATCGGATAAAATGCTTTTTATTGAACAATACGGAAGATACAGGTACTTAGACCCAGGCGTTTACATCCGTGGCCGTGGGGTAAGCACTTTAAATTTGAAATCTGAACGTGTATGTAGATTTACGGGTTGTAAATGGGGAAAATTCAAAAACCAGGAACAAGTTGCGCCATGACTGTCATGATATGACAGCCATGATTCAGGGCTAGGGCTAGGGGTCCTTGACATGAACATGTTTGAGAATCACTGGTTTAACAACATTAGGAAACAAGCCCAAAATAAGCAACTACACTTTAGAAACAAGCCCAAAAACCCGCAACCCACAACTACCAATATTTAGAAGCAACTTTACAGAAAAACAAGCCAAAAGTCGCTTATAATAAGCAGACATGGCAACAGTGACTGGGACTGAGAGCCCCCATACTTCGTCGCACGGTGGTGTCGCGCGTCGGAAAACAGCAAGCCCTCCTTGGTGTCGCGTAAGGAAAACAGCAAGCCCACCGCGACGCGGCGTGGGCTTGTAGGTCGGCTGTTTTCCGACACGCGACACCGTCGCGCGACGAAGCGTAAATTTGCCTGGAGCATTAATCTCGCGGTAACCTTGCGTCACCAGTCTTTCCACCACGAATCTCGCGGGAGTACGCTGAGGATATAAAGCGCCCACTCATCGCCCCCTGCAGAAGAGGAGGACCAAAAGCGTTTCCATTTCCAAGATGGCGGCGCCCACCAGCAGCCCGGAATCGGAGATGGACCAGCACAACAAGCAGAAAACGCCACGAAAGTGTCGAGATGACAACGTCGTGAAGCTTGTCACGCGTGGAAAACTGTCGGGACAGTTCTCTCAGAGGCTTTTCAGGGAACTGCCGCCCCTTTTGAGGATCCCCTTGAAGGACATTGTCAGCGAGGAGGAGGTTCTCGGGGGGAAAGCTGGACACTTTTTTCTAGGCTTCACCAAAAGTGGCAGACACATCCTGTCCTACACCAGAGACTGGACAGGAGGTGAAGTAGACTCATATGACTTCAATCTCTACTGGTGGGAGTTCAACCTGCACAACAAACTCAAACAGGTCCAACATGTGGAAGTGTTTGGATGCGATATGACTGAATGTGACCATATCACTGTGTGTGAGTGGCCCACTGACGACACCAAAGTTGTCATCTGTGCCTTCAATGCACGCATCGGCTCCAGCACAGGTCCGCTCATGATTAACCTGACCAAGACCGACGAAGGGTTCTATGGCGACTTCCCCATCTCCGTGGTTTCTAATCCTCCATCTAAGCCCTGCTCCCACTGCTGTCCTCCTGACCCCTCAGCCCCGACCACAGGGAGTGGTGGGGTTGGTCAGTGTCTGGAGCATGGCTACATGTTCAGCTGTAAATACATGGTGGACTCGCCCTCTCCCTTCCAGCCAGCCGTGCAGATGAAAAAGGACACGGTCTTCCTGATGAGACACAGCGACGAGCTGGTGGCCTGTGCCATCTCCTTCTGCCCGTTAGGCGAGCAGAGCCCTCAGGTCCTCTACGCCAAGAGACCGGCTCCTACATCATCAGGTCAACCCTCTGCAGATCCCACCTCAGCCCCGTCCCCTCCTCCTCCCTCTTCCACGCTACCTCAGGAATCCGCAGAAGGCACATATACATCTTACAGGTAGGCTACAACAAGGCCTGTCACAATTATTACTTAAGTGCCTGATCGCAATTATTTGAGAAAATTTGAGATCTTTTAGCATAATCTGCATAATAGTTTTTCCATGTTAAAATGTTCATACATTTTCAAACGTTTTCAGATAATGGAAATGTTTTTTAAGTAGTAGATATTCAATTTTTAAGTATAAAATTATTAGTCATTTCATTGTATATCTGCCCTTTTTGTTTACAATGCCTAAAAGGCAAACAAATGTAATTTCTTACGGTATGCTCAATACCAAAAACCAAATCATGAATCACAACTTTTTTTTGTATGACAATTCATAGTTGACTAAAATGTCATCACCCTACAGGACGCCCGCCTCCCCTGCCTTATCTTCATCCTCCTCGCACTCCTTGTTTCAAGAGTCAAATCTCAGCGAGGAGCCCCACCATGTCGACTACACACGCCTGCACTATCGCCTCCCACGGCCAGGAGCGGCGTGGGAGGATCCTGGAGATGTGTCGTTCCATGTCACAGATCTGAAGGGTAAAGAACTGCGATTGTACCCTGGTTTGCATAATGAACCGAGTGTGTGTGTTGAGCAGTTGACGCTGAACTTTAGCGTTCTTCTCGGTGAGTTACTCCTTTATCAGGGTGTCCTTGGGGAGGAGTACCTCAGTGCCGAAGACTTCGACGTTGTCATCATGGAGATGTGTCCAGAGACCAACAAAGTGATTCTCGACATTGGCCTGATCTTTTTGGACCATGAAGAGAATCACTACGGGCCCACTGAAAAAATCCTGCAATCCAACGTGCAGGTCAGCTGGGACCTCAACACAGGGGTGTTCTCTACCATTGGGGTCAGTGACGTAACAGAACAAGGCGAAGGTCTTTTGAGATTTCAGGTCACTGACCCCAATGCAGAGGGCGTGTGGAGTTCTTCCAGGAAGTCTGCAATGAACACGGTGATGGAGTGTCTAGTTCCTGAGATTGGCCCTTCCTATGAGATCAACAACATGAATAACGAAGCTCTGCCTAAAGGAGTGTTTGCAGACAGTGACCGATGCACCTGGGTTGTTGTATGAAGGAGAGTGATGCCTGACACATTGTGAGCTTCAGACCTTCCATTTTCGGTGTGCGACACCTGTGTACAAGTCAGGCTTCATAAGACGTGCAAAGGCCACATAGTAAACAAAAAATAAGTAAGAAAGAGACACCCCCCACACACAGCCTTATCTATAAGTGCAGAACCTTATCTTGAGCAAAACTGATAATGTTTATAAATCTGTCCAATTGGGCAAACTATAGAATGAAGATTTATTTGCCTTTTTTTTCTAAGTTGTCTCCGTTATTTCACCAGTCAATGTGAATCTGTCCAGTTGAGCACACTACAGCTGCAGTTTTTTTTGTCTTTCAAGTTACTGTATTACATTACTGCAGATGTCAACCAAGAGCTGCCGTATATAATAAAGTTGTGCAGTTATGCACGTGTGAGCATGTCTCTGGTGTATTTGACTATTTGTTCTATGGTTATTCATGAGATAATTTCATCTAGCGTCTGTCAGGGTGTGTATGTGCTTTTAATTATGTAATGTGGTCCTGGTGCCAGATTCTGCTGGCCCTGGACCAGTTGTTTTGTTATTTGGGCATCTCTGGACTGGCTCAGTCCGGTCCTTTATTGGACCCAGAAATACTGGTACAGCCTTTAATAAACATCTCTACATGGTCTTAACATTTTCTGTAAATAACAGAACAAACTCAGTGCTGGATCATGTGTTTAAAAAAAAAAATTGTATAGAGTAAAAATAAACTGGAAAGGGGGCCTTTTGGCAAAGCTGGTATGACATCAGTGACCTGTTGGAAGTCTACCCCCCCGGGCTCACTTGGCTTGTTTTACCTCAAGTATCATTATCTAGAAAGTCTGAATCAATTTAATGCATAAACAAAGTTTGTGTAAAAGGTGTGTGTGTGTGTGTGTATATATATATATTTTAAGTGAAATTAACTGGTGTGATTAGACTACATTGCTTGGTAGTATAGTTCAAAAACACTGTTGCACAAATTAGTTAGGTGGTTGCTTATGGGGATTTCTTATTTTCAGACATTTGAAAGACCGCTCCTGTTCTTGCGGCTCACTTCATTTAACAGATAATGCCATGTTCCCCATGTGGCCGCTTGGTCATTGAAGCTTTTAATCCTCTTGGGGTTCTAACACACAATAGTGTTTGCTTCTCATTATCAAAAATACATTAAGAACATCATTTTCCATTATAGGAAACCTGTTCATTGGTGTGCAGTTCTATCATTTAAGTGCTTTTTACACGTCGGGGATTATTCAAGCAACTTTAGCCAAAAGGTTTGAGGCTTTTTATCAGAAGCTATCCAGTTTGAATCTCTCAGACCAGCTGGGAAAATCTGGCTGGGGTAAAAATGAATGGAGAGCAGTGAGTGAAATGCAGTTCCTAGTCCTCTCCACACAGGGGCAATGTTTCAGTATTCGTGTATTCAGTTCATCGAGTGCAGTCCAGACAAGACAGAGCTGAGTCAAGTTATTTGAGTTGATGATTTTAATACACAATTTTTTAAAGCTTGTTTTAGTTCTCTCTGTCTGCCTATTTTCACCTGTTGTCACTCTGTCTCTGGTGCAGTCTGATAGAATTAGAATCTCCTGTTCAACATTACGTGACGTGGCTCTGCACGATCGCCTGTCAAAACGTCCAGATCTACAAGCTCACAGCGCGTCGCAATCAGGTTGCAATGCGACGCGCTGTGAGCTTATAGATCTGGTCGTTTTGACAAGCTTCCGTTGACAGGCAGTGTTGCCATGTCCGCTTATTACAAGCTGCTTGTAAATATCTGTAGTTGCGGGTTATGTTTTTCTGGGCTTGTTTTTAAAGTGTAGTTGCTTATTTTGGGCTTGTTTCCTAATGTTGTTTTAATCAGTGGTTCTCAATCATTTTCATGTTAAGGACCTCCAAATTAATAGGCCTATGTATTTGTCCACCTAACAGTATTTTGTGACCCTTGTACCAGATTTGTGTTTTTAAAATGTTTCAACCAATATTCAAAATGTTTCACTTTTCCTCCCAAGATTCTTTTGAAAATAGCAGCTATTTTCAAATATCAGATGCTCATGTGGTCTAGTCGCTTCTTTTTGGGCTTGTTTTCCTAGACCTGGCTGCTTATTTCTCTCACACAATGTGGCAACACTTCTTACAGGCGGAAGTGAATCAAACGTCAGTGTGTGTGTTCTCAGCGGCTGACTGCAACATCTCTCTCATCCAGTAAAAACTACCAACTTAAGGAATAAAGTAAGTGTTTCAACCTAAACCTACAAATGTTAAGCTGTTTATAATGTTGCCTCCTGTTGTTGATCTGTCTGAAGATGTCAAATGTAAACTATTTTGGTTAGGTTACTGATGGACTGCTAGGCTAGCTAAGCTAGCTAACTGTAGCACATAATCCTACTGATGGCAGCAGATATTTTATCAATCCCTAATTATTCCTTTATCCACAATTCATGAAAAGTGATACAAATATTTGTAATGTTAGATATTATGCTGAGCATTCTCGCATGAAAGGGGTCACTGAAAATGAGCACTGAATTGTTGGTGATCTCAAGGGATACAGGATAGATAGGTGGGCACTAGCCCCTTTCGGGACCCTGTTTACCTTTTTTGTATTTGGGAAGGCGGTATCCAGGGTCCCTTGTTGGTTAGAACACGCTCTCTCGTACCGGCGGCTACCACTGTCTGGTCTCGGACTTACAGCTCGTCGCTTAGAAGTTGCAGAGATTTCTCAAAGGTACCAACAAGAGCAATACTAACACGCGAGAAAGCGGCATCAAAAAGCGGGGATCGGCGATGCCGTTTAACATTTTTAATAATTTAGTAAACCTTAAGCTCCTTTCTCACACTCTGCTCCACTGCCCATGTTCCGCCTCCCCGCGGTGACTGACAAGCTGCGCGTCCTACGTTACTGCCTCTGATTGGCGAGCTCCTACACGCTTGCATGACAATCACAACGCGGGGAGGCGGGACATGGGAAGTGGAGCTGCAGGAGCAGAGTGTGAGAAAGGAGCTTAAGGTTTACTAAATTATTAAAAATGTTAAACGGCATCGCCGATCCCCGCTTTTTGATGCCGCTTTCTCGCGTGTTAGTATTGCTCTTGTTGGTACCTTTGAGAAATCTCTGCAACTTCTAAGCGACGAGCTGTACGCCCGAGACCAGACAGTGGTAGCCGCCGGTACGAGAGAGCGTGTTCTAACCAACAAGGGACCCTGGATACCGCCTTCCCAAATACAAAAAAGGTAAACAGGGTCCCGAAAGGGGCTAGGTGGGCACTAGGGACACCTGGGCACCTCAATGTAAAATTGGATATTTTGTCCAAAATGTTAAAAGAATTATGGTCTTAAGTAATGTTAAGTATACATGATGTGGACATGCACGGTACATCATTATCAGACTTAAAGTTATCTTCAACTTCTTGTTTATGCCCCAAATTGACTGGATATACTGTACATTTTCCAAATAATAGGGAAAATTGCCAATTTAACACTGAGGTGCCCACCTATCCTGTTACCATCTCAAGATGAGAATCTAGTAAATGCAGATAAAAATTTTGAACCAGAAGAATTGAGGGCAATCCCAATTCACAGTTCATTTTAAAAGGTTGATGGAAAGGCAAATATGCAGCCTGGCAGAGTCCAAAGTCAAACTGCCAGTCTATGTAAAAATAAACTCTCCTGTAGCGCTCTCTTAAGTAAAAAGAAGTTGACATAACATTTAATGAATATCCATGGGAGCATGTGTGGACTCAACCCCGTTTTCAATTTCCAGGAAACACGTTAATCTGTAAGTGTGTGTGTGTGTGTGTAGTTCTCTCATTTAAGTACTTTTACTCCCTTGCAGAATGGTGACGGACGTACAGCTGGCCATATTCGCCAACATGCTTGGCGTGTCATTGTTCCTGCTCGTTGTCTTGTACCACTATGTTGCTGTTAACAACCCCAAGAAGCAGGAGTAGTTTTCCAACTATGCCAGGCAAGCCCCCTCTGGAAGTTGTGGGGAGGTGAGTGTACATTTATGTTGGCTAAACCAGAAAAAGTGACTTTAGTAGGTGGAGGGTGGTCAGAATAATACACTGTTCAACACTAGGCTAATTTTCTGGCCCAGCAGTTTCGTAGTATTAAGTTGAAAAGTTAAAACAATGGAAATAAGCCTCAGGGCTTTATTGTGTTTTTATCCTCAGTGATAATGTGTTATTTGTTATGGAAGTGTCTCTTCTTTTATCACCAAATAAATTCAGTCAGTGTATTTCTATTTCTGTTCCTCTATCTCTTAATACACATATTTAATTTAAATAATGGAAATACCATTTCTAATCTTTATACTCGCTTATAAAAATTACATGTCATGGACACGCTCAGATATCGACAAAAGATGTAGATTTGTTTTGCACACTATTATAGAACGTTAGCATCGACGGTCGTATTCACTATCCAGGTACAGTTGTTTGCAAGGCTTATTGTGAAACATATTACTCTTAACAATGTCCCTGGCTCTCTTGCAGGCGAGATGAGAATCTGTGGCATCACCCTGGAAACATTCCCAGCCTCCCCAGAGATGATGTTCCATGTCATTAAGTTTGTACAGGAGTGTCTTTTTCTAATAAAATATGTCTAAGTGGATTTCATTTGTCTTCTGCTTTACAGTTGATTGTATGTATTTATGCATTCAATCTACATATATCCACCTAAGAGGGTAATGATGGCTAAAATGAGTTGACAGTAGTGAGTAGTGACTGTTTTATTCATTGAGAAATGTTCAGTCCATGATCTGCTTGTTTATAATTGACAGCAATACAACACACTTAGCCTCACACACAATAGTTATATTTCATATTACAGTATTTTATCAGAGTGTTGTGAACATATAAATAAAGCTCTAGGAATGTGTGACGGGTAACAGATGTACAATACAAAGTTTTATACACACTCTGGGTTGCTCACAAAGGAAACACATAATCACTTGCACACATTCTTCTAAAATACATCAAAAAGTTTTTACAATTAAAAAGGTGCTAGGGTGCTTATCAGTAAATGTCAGGTCTCTGTATTCATGTGCTGGAGTAACAGGTGGTAGATAGTAGTGCAAAACGGTGAAACTGGTCAGTGCATTTATGACATGAACGAAAAAAGAGACAGGAATTGTAATAAGGGCACAAACGGGGGATAACTTCGGCAGTGGAAGCCAAAAGGTTAGAGGCTTTCAATCAGAAGCTATCCAGTTTGAGTCTCAGACCAGCTGGGAAAATCTGGTTGGGGTAAATGAATTGAGGATGGCTCCTCCCTCAACAACTACTCTTATGGTACCCTTGAGCAAAGGCACTTAACCCCCCAAATATCGAGCTGTTCAGCACTGGATATTCTGGACATTACCTGGTCCCAGGGGGGAATATGTGCATGAACTGTGAATGTGACGTGAGGCATTGAGCATGTATGACAGCCCTTTCTGGAAAAGTAATGTAATGTGGGCCCAAGTTGACCTCTCATCATGACCCAATCTTCTCAGAACTATCTTGGATATCAGATATTTTATGCTTCTTATGGTGTCACACTCTAGCTGTATTTGCTGCATCTAAAAGCCAGTCCACTCCAATGCAACTAGTCACACTTTTCAAATTCAAACTCAAATTGCAAGAAATTGCAGCGGTCTGGACTGAGCAGTTGCAGACCGGTGCAATTTGGGAATAATGGTTGCAAGCAGTTGCATCTTTTTGCGTAGGTGTGGACTAGGCTTAAGCCATAAGAAGCCACAGACGGGCGTGTGCGTCGATTTTGGAGAGCGGTGAAGTGCAGTTCCTATGCCTCTCCACACAGGGGCGATGTTTCACACACATTCACAGGCTCAGACAGTGAGATGAGTGGAGTCCCTTCAACCTAGGAGGGGAACAAGACAGAGCCGGGTCAAGCTTTACTTATATTTGAGTTGAACTCTAGCTTTACTTATATTTGGGTTGAACTCTTTCTTATCTGGCGAGTCTGCCTATTTTCACCTGTTGCCGTTGTTGCTCGGTCTCTGGTGCGGCCTCGATGATAGAATCTCCTTGACAGAGGAAACTCCTGTCTGTACAGTTCAGAGCTTTAGAAGTTAATTGTTTAGGACCAGATACACCTGCACAGTGAAAGGAGACAATAAGAGTCACTGCATAGTCGTAAGTTATGTTTAGGATAAGGAAGGAACATTTCAAGTGGTTTTCACAGAGCACTAGGAGGCAAGACTCATAAAACTGACATGTGTAGGAAACAGAGGTTATCTTCGGGGTGTGTGTGTGTACATGCCTGACAATGACAAGTGTCTGCGGAGGTCAGGTTTGATGAGTCTCCAGACCTTCATGGTCGCTGAATCCTCATATGTGGGATTATTGCTAGAAGGGGAGGTGTTTATGTCACGTGTGGGAGTGGTTTCAGTTGACCCCGCCCTCCTGATGGGGATGCGACTCATCCGAGGCTGCAGCTCACACCTGGTCAGGTGACAGAGACTATAATAATGATATCCACCCATATTTATTAGCATTCGCAATTTTCAGTCACTTGGGGGAGACTGCAGATTTATGAAAATGTATTTCCTAAATCATGTGTTCATAAAACTTGAATATACCCATAGACTTATAAAAATGTTTACTAACTTGCTGAACTCAATGGAGGCAAGGATGTGATCTGGTCCCTGTTTTTTTGGAGTCTGGGTCAGAGAGACAAGAGTGTAAACTAAGAAAAGCAGAACATATGCAGCAGAGCAAAAACACTGACAGTTATGTATGATGATGCGTCGTTTACATTTTCAAAGTGATTTTTTACAAACACACACATATATTTATACATTTATATAAAATCAGGATTTTACAGTGCATATATAAATACCGGTATGTCAATATATATGAGGGTGAGATGCAGGGAGGATTCTTTAATGATATTAAAAGGTGCTTCATGGCTGTTCCCTCAAGTGTGGGCGAGTTATCCAGACAATCTGACCTTTGTGTGTGGCTCTGGAGGTTGATGTATGAATGTAAGACTCCGGCCTCCTCTCCCCCCTTTCCCAGACCGCATGGGGTAGACCCTCCTGGGCCCACCCACCGGACTGGACCCTCCGGTCTGGCCATCCGGACAGCTGAGGCCTGCCGACCAGAGAGGAGCACAGTACATCACAACCAGGGAGGGAGGGAGGGAAGAGAGAAGCAAGATGAAGCACATAATATCAATCCATGATGCATGCAATGTTTTATAAAAAATATGGAAATTGGAAGTATTAGTGCAAGTAGATTATGCAATAAACTGGCAGAGGTCATTATGCATTGTCCATATCATAGATGTTTAGATGTCTAGCCACGTGTACATGTGCCTTACGTGTGCATTACGCCTAACAAGCAGACAGCGGTCATTACATTTGCTATAGATGAAAGCTGCAAGGGATGAATCATAAGTCATTTTGTGATGGTGTGGGATAGAGGGGAAAACAACTGAACGCATACGCACGCACGCACGCACACACACACACACACACACACACACACACACACACACACACACACACACACACACACAGGGGTGGAGTCAATAGAGACGAGAGGTCCCACACACATTTGAATGAAAGTTTCTCCACAGAGGGATAGTTTTTATTAGAGATTAAATAGGGAGAGAAAGCAGGGTAAACACAGACATCAGTACACTGGCTGGAGGACATATCCATACAGACAAACACATGACCATAGTCCTATAGGAGAAGGTTAGCACCACATCGAAGGAAATGCCAAGATTCTCAACAAGGAATAAAGCCTAAGGTATACTTCATTGCACAACAGTGTCACTCGCCGAAAATAACTGATTGAAAATCAGACACTGTGTAATTAGGATTAATTAAGGAGTGCATTGAAGAGCACAAGAGTAAGAATGTGACTATGTGTTCCACCCAATGTCTTTATTCCTGTTATTCTGACTTGAGAAAATAGGCTATAACAACCAAGAAAGAGACACAAACGTTCACAGTGTGATTGTAGATAAGTCTAAGGGTGTCCATAGTTACTGAGATGTTGGTCATGAACTGAAAGCTCATGCTATACGTTTTCTACGTATAGGTATGCAGTGGGTAATAGGCTACAGTACATGAGGACTATCAAAAGATTAAACCTAATTCAAAATTCAAATAATGGAAGCTGCGGTTTAATATTTTGTGTTCCAAAATAGAGTAATTTAAAATTGACATCAATGTCCCTTGTAAGTGTATATAGGAAAAAACGAAGCCAACTAAATTGAAATAGATCTTTCAGTCAAAGCCAGACTTCACTTCGGCCTTCTCATCGACCTCAGTCAGCACATCCTTGTAAGGACGAGTTTCTTGCCTGGCGAGGACTCGGGATACAAGGAAGCAAGCGAAAGAAGAAAGCATCAGACTGCCTCAAAACTCAAGAGTTCCTGGCCAAGACGAGGGCTGGGCGCTCAAAACACCCACTGCTCATAACAGCAAACCAATGCAGACAGAGCACACCATTGCAACAATACAAATCACAGCACAGGGACAGACAACAGCTACAGAACAGAAGACATGTCATCACTCATGAAACTTGACAAATCGGAATGGTACACAGTAACACTAGAGGTACATTTTAAGTAAAATTAACACTCCAGATTTGACAGTAAAGGTTAATTGGAACAATGCTCCACTCGCTACCTGGCCTGATGTATTTGCTGGTCAGTTGATATTATGGGGGTTAAAGACTACCACTGTCCATCTCTACAACACAGCCAAACCTCCGCTTAGGTCCATCAAATCTCTGTGCCCTTTACATCTCATCAAGATCTGAGATGAGTAGCAGATGAGCTGAATTAGAATAAAAAACAACACACTATAATCTCATTAGTATAAATCTGGTGGAGTCTCTTCAAATAATCCCACTGAGATTATAAAGCTGTATCGCACCAAGCACAAGATGCACCATACCAGCTTGCCTTTAACCTCATGAATCCCTGCGTCTCTATCCTGGGGGCGAACATTCGGCAAACATATCAGATCTACAAGCTTGCGACATGTTGGTTGGAGAGATGGTGTCGAGAGAAAAAAGGAGCAGAGGTATAGACCCCTGTGGGACACCAGTCAACAAAATATATAGAGTTAAACAACCACAGCGTACAATCCTGGTCATGGTCCTCAGATACCGCCAGCAATCCGAATTCAATGGTTACAAGCCTACTAGATACCAGGAAACACATCCATATGATTGGATCGTAAAAAAGGTGCATAAATAAATTAAGAATTAAACAGCTTAATTTGAATTTTACGTGAAATTATATACTTCGGCTTAATAATTAAAATAAAAAGGTTAAATTCGTTTAAAATATATACATTAGATTTAAATCATAAACTCTACCCCAACACCAGCTTAGAAAAAAACTGTAGGTACACTGGACACAACCTAATTAATACTTAATAAATATTACTTATGATTTGTTATCAAACACTATGGCCATGATTAACTGCTGCTCCACAGGATCTCTCTCTGGTGTCACACCATGCTTACACATAATTACAACCGTGCACATATAGACATGAACAAGACATAAAGCTAATGCTTCACATTAGGGCTGGGCGATGTGCATAATTATGATCAAATGTCATTAAACATTTTTTGTAAATTGCCAAATACCTAGATATTGATATTGTGATCATAATGTCGTTTTGTGATGATATAATTTTTCTCTAATTTAGGTCTGATGCCTGGTACCGTGCATGTTAAAATCCTGTATTTATATTACATTATTAATAATAATACATTATTTCTGACCATTTATTCTTTATTTATTTACGTTTTGGAAAGAAACAGCTAATTTGACGTTGTGGTGCCCACAAGCTTTAGGTGCCCACTGAATGTGTATCCTTTTGACAATTTTCAAACAGACGATATCGATATAATATCCATATACAGCATTGCCCAGCCCTACATCACATGATGTTTGTATGACAGTACTTTGAGGCCTTCCAGAGCTTCACAGCCTGACACGGGCTGAATTGACACGGCACAGTCTCCAAAACTATGAAATTAATCCATAACAGCAAATCATTGTCAATCATACGTTTACACTACAAAAAAAAATATGTCAGCTCAAGTCAAACGTGGTCTAAATTCTCTGGAAGGTGAAATGTATTCTAGAGCATATCCAGTCCAATTTAGTGACACCTACCAATATGCCAATATGCAATAAGTTTGCTGGTGTGAAGCCTCCAGATTAAACGCAAGCAAGTATAATAATATGACAAAGCATTAAAAGAGAAAAGTAAAAACCAAATGTGCTTCAAGCTTATAACAGAACAAGTAAAAAAAAATGAAATAAAACTCCTATTAAGATAGGAATATTGGGGAGGGGGTGGGGGGCGGTTAAATCCTTCTTTTCCCCCTAAAGACAGACTTATGCTGTAACTTAGCTTCCTAGCTTATGATTTGGCTACAAGCCGAAAAGGCTTGTGAATGTAGTTCCATTGGCATCAGTATTTCTGGGTTGGGCTGTGCAGTGCTTCATAGCCCGGTTCAAAGTGCAGTCTCTATTTTAGCTAGCCCCCTCCGCTTGAACTGCTTTATTTACAGAAAAAACATAAAATCTATATCTGAAAATAGGGGCAGAATAGATATTGCTGATATATTAATTTCGTAAATAGGTCAGAAGGCCAAAAAAAAGAAAAAGGAAATCAGAGGAATGTACAACAGTTAGGCTAGCACCAAGTTTGTTCTTGTTCGCACACACACAGGCACACACGCAGGCACGCACGCAGGCACGCACGCACACACACGCACACACACGCACACACACACATATTCAGTCCTGGGTGGGCCCAGTTGGAGAGGTGGTAGCCTGGCCCTGGAGGAGCCGCCCAGGGCGGGCCAGCGCCTGCAGTGAGGGGAGCAGGGCAGACAGGCTTGGGGGCTGGAGGGAGTACAGACCTGCCATACTAACAGAGGCCGGGAGGGGGCAGCCGCCCGCTGCACACACCGACGAGGAGGAGGAAGAGGAGGAGGAGGGGGGTGAGAGTGGGGGGCGGGCGGCGGGGGTGTGGCTGTTGCTAGGAGACCGGAGGACGGAGCGGTGGTGGGTGGGACGTCTCTTCTCTTGACTCTTAGCATCTACACAGAGAGAGAGAGGCACACACACACACCTGGCTCAGACATGCAGGGGACACACGCACCCATGCACAGGAGCTCCCAGTCAAGGCTGCCCTTCACTCCAATATTGATTATTGATTATTTAAGATAGGTCAGTGTAGAGACAGAACACCAAGGGCAGAGCAGCCATTTGGGTATGGCAAGGCGTGGTAGTTGCCATACCTTGGCCCCCCCCCCCCCCGATATTTGAATATTGGTCAATATACAAATTTGATATTTTTAAATAATAATTTAAACAATAATTAAATTCTGCTGTTAATTTAATACTAGTCTATACCTGGGGTTGTGCACATTATGTGCTCTGTTCACTTCCTGTGGGACAAAAAATGATACATTTTCGGGACTGCTCTAGGGTTTCCCTTGTCTCCGAAATGCCTATTGAAAGGCAAAATTCCATACAAAGTTTGTTGCGGCGTTGCGGATTAATGGCATTGATTGGGCACAGCTGGTGAGACAGACAGTTAAGATTGACAATCACAGGCCAGGTGCTGTTGGAGCTTCGGGATCATGTTGAGCGACATGGATATGACCTAACTCTGAACTTCAATGTCCCTCTGCAAACTCCCGCTGTCATTCAACTATATCATTTTTGTGAGGCAGGTTGTCGCGGAGGTAGAAGACCGGAGGAATGGTGCAATCGGGGGTCATACCTATGTTCCCCGGGTTCTATGTTCCCCACTAAGGTTATGGTTAGGGTTAGGTTTAGGTTAGGTCCTATATTCCCCGCTCTCCCTAGGAAACGGGGAACATAGGACCCGGGGAACATAGGTACGGTCCCGTGGAATCGTTGCCACCCACACAACCATGAGACTCAAAGAGTCTCAATTGACTCCGCTGGTCATCAAATTATTGGCTTAGGAATGCAACAAAAACAAAAAAATCTCCATGAATTCAATGCTTCATGGGGTGTGTAATTGATAGAAAATAAGTTTTTTTTGGGGTGAACTACTCCTTTAAAGTGAGTAATCACTTTAACGCCACTATTGTGATGTTTAATTAATAAATTAAATTAATAGAATTAGTTAATAAATTAAGAATTAAACGGCTTAATCTGAATTTTACGTTTAGTTAATTCTGTTTAAAGGATGATGCAGTTTGTTATGTGACACTGTTGCACCTTTGCTAATAGCCCATGTTGGAAATGAGTGTTTCCTAGCCATTTAAGGTTTGGATGTCTTATAGCAGTGCTTCTCAAACTTTTTCATGCCAGGGACCCCCAAATTGATATGTATTTGGCCGCGGACCCCATCTGAAAATATGTTGTGCCAGGGACTCCCAGAAGCAAAGATTTGTGTTAAAATGTTCACTTTAAAATAAATATATTCAAAGATTTGCACGAATCTTCAAGATTTTTCAAAAATAGCAGATCTACAAGCTCATAGCGCGGCACTCGGTGCCGCGCTATGAGCTTGTATATCTGCTATTTTTGAATAGCCAAAGTACAAAATGTTAAGGTTATTGTGATGCTATATTCACACATTTTGCTGGGGACCCCCTGGAACCCCCTCAAGGACCCCTGGGGGTCCCCGGACCCCACTTTGAGAACCAATGTCTTATAGTATGTGAAACCAAAATACTAGTCATTTTTTCGGGCCTAGAGAGAAAAAACAACAACTACAAGTCATAAGCTGTCAGCTTTCGATTTAGACAGTGAGAGGAAACGAGGACGGATGACCTGCGACCGACCAGTGGGACGCGAAACCCTCTAGGGTTCCACAAGACTGGGATTTTTAATGGATCCTAGGCCAATAAGAATTTAATCAGTTGAGCCATGTGAAGCAAGCATGAAACTTTTGCAATGAGGCTGTCCGTTTGGCTTTCTGTTTACAGTATATCATCGCTGTTGGGCAGAAAGCTTGTAGGACCGTCCAAAACGGTTACTTTCCAGGAAATGGAAAATAGAACATGTTTTCCAATGGATCCAATATAGGCCTAGTTATCATTTACTCAGTAAAAAGTTCTCAAATAGTCAATACTTTAAATGTTTACAAAACCCCACAAACAGACATAACCACTTTCAACCTGGTGTCCCTAATATAGGAGATATTATTATATTAGTTCTCCAGAAAATAGCAGATCTACAAGCACACAAAGTAACGATGCACATCACATTGTGAGCTTGTAGATCGGCTATTTCCATTACTTTTGCAGTAATCCGATCCACAAGCCAATCATGTGCTGTGAACTTGTAAATCGGCTATTTTCGGTGCTCGACGCGATGTGCAACTGCATATGATAAATCAGGCTTTAGTGAAGGTGAGGTCATTCGCCCATGTGTTAGTGTGTCCTAAAAATCAAGCGAAAAACAACCAGGCGCTGGACTGCCATTACATCACCACCACAGCAACACAAGTAGCCAATCAGCACACAGAACGGCATCATCGTTAACATATCAATCTAGCTTTGAGCTCGTGTGCAGAGCTTCAATAGCGAAGGCCAGCACAAGCAGCCTTCAGCCTCCCTAAACCTTCATGAATAGAGAGAGAGATGAGTCAAAACAAGAGAACGTGAAAGACAGAGGGAGGAGAAGAGGAGGGAGAGCGAAGGGAAGGAGAAGTGACAGAGCAGATTGTCTTACCTCTGACTGGTCCAAGTGTCTTGTTGCCTCCGCGGACGCCGGCGTGCGCGCTACTGCTGCTGCTGCTGCTGCTGTGATGGTGGTGGTGTGTGTGCACGTGCGTGCGTGGCGGGGGGCAGCCGAATGTGAAGCTGGGAGAGGAGTGGATCTTCGGGGAGGGTGTCTGGCTGCTGCTACTGTGGCTGTTGCAGCGAACGCGACTCAGGGTGTTCTCCGATGCCGAACCAGACAGAGAGCTGCCCCCACACACACACACACGCAAAATAAAAAAAAGACTCGTATTAGCAATTGCCTTATGAGGCTAAAATTTATTTTCAAAAGAGCATTCAACTAAAAAGGCAGAAAGACAAACTGGACTGTCTTTTCTTTTGACCGATTCTAATAACAGCCTGTCCAGTTTTTTCAATAAACAATTAGGATCTGTAAAAAAAAAAATCACAGCAAATCTCCTGTCCAATTTTCAGCTATCGATGGTGAGTTACAAGGTGTGCAAATTGAAAACAACCTGTTAGGCTACAGTGCCGTTCGTGGTGTGTCTATGTTCTCTGCTGCGGCGAGGTACAGTACAACACTGGACAATGTGGCCACCGTTGCATTTCTGTTTTGTGACGTCATGCATGTGCAGTGGTACTGTAGTACATGGGTGCCCAAACTTTTCAGCCCGCGACCCCAAAATAAGGCGGCCATTGACTCGCGACCCCACCTAAACCTGGAGGTAATTTATGCATACTTGCACGTTCGGCGCGCATTTGAAATGTATTAAACTGGTAAAATGTACTATTTGTAATCATTTTAGGTTGTATTTCATCCATTCTGTTGAATAAAAAAATGACCCAAAATAATTTCGCGACCCCACCGTCAGTCTCCCGCGACCCCAAGTGGTCGCGACCCCGACTTTGGGAACCCCTGCTGTAGTAGTTGGAGCTGTGATTGGTCAACCTTTGTGGTGAATACATTAAATGAACTCTACTCCGTAACACAGAAACTTAAACTGGGTGCTGAAACCTACAAAGAAATACACAATAAACAAAATCCATGACAGCCTTCCCAATAATGGAATTTTAATATCGCACCTACTGTACTACTATCCAAGTCTACAGACAAACCCTGGGCACACCGTGAAAACAAAGCCCAAAACTAAAATATTAAAACATGTAAAGCAGCACGTGAGTTAAACATGAAGTGTGCATGAAAATGTGCAAACCCACTTGTTGAAGGTCTTTGGCGGCGACGCCTTGCTGCCACTGTGGTGTATCCTGGGAGGGGGCGGGGCGTGTATGTGTGTGCTGAGGCCCTTGGTGTTGCGGACGTGTTTAAGGATCCAGGCTCGGAGATTTGTCAGGGAGCTGTGCTCCGACAGCACGAGCCGAGGCCAGGGGTTGCATTCCACCATGTCCAAGGCTGAGATGGCCACGGCGCGACCCACCTGGAACACACACACACACACACACACACACACACACGTAAACGCACACACATGTATATATTCTTCATTAAAATAATTATTCTTTCAAAATACCGTAAAGATTCAGGACAAATTGTAGATGAAAATTGTTAGATGAGGACAGAAAAGCTGGGGTCATGGGATGGAGTGTGTTATGACGAATAATATACATAGATCATCAAAGCTGCGATGTTATTCTCTATAAAACATGACCTCAAGTTTTCTATTATGTTTATACATTTTGTATACATAATCCGATTTCATAATGTGATTGAAACTGAGCTATCAAGGTTTAAATAACTGCTCTGTTTATGCATTGCTAAGCAACGTCCTATCTTGTGACATTATGGGAAATGACATATGGCTCTCAACAAATCAGATTGCTTGATCAGAAACAAATGTTCTATCATGCGTGTTAAAAATGAACAGTGTGTGTGTTTCTCCCATTCCGGACACAGAAACTTGCAATTCCCAACACACCCACCTGTTCAAATATTTCGGGGGTGTATTTGGGGGGGAACGAGGGAGGAGGTGGAGGCGTTGCCCGTCCATTGTCATGGCAGGCAGGCGGGATGGTGTTCATTGTTCTTCCTGTGTTGTAGTTACACTCCAATGTATAACTGCGGGGAGGAAACAAAATGAGAGAGAGAGAGAGACAATGTGACAGTGAGATAGAAAGACAAAGGGCGCGTTCGGAAATACACTGACCATCTGCTCCCATTTCAGAGTGCTCTGGATTTGAGCATTCTGATCATTCATCAGTTAATTTACGAACGGTCAAAGTAAATTCTCGTTAACTAATGTTGCCATTTTCTATCTTTTAAAATTAATTCAAATGAACGTTAATTCATCCCATGTATACTGTTACTGTAGCATGATTATTACTTGTTTTGTTACACCTTAATACTGTCTATAGACTTGTTTGGTACTCTCAAGCTGCAACCACTGCATTTTGCAATGACTTCCTTCCTCTGCCATTTTTCAGACGTTCGGACAACGTAGCTTTTCATTGAGTGGTCGGTGTGCACTGAATTTCCGAACGCTAATGCTCCGACCCCTCTGAATTTCTGAATGAACGAAGAGAGAAACTGTCGTTTCTAAAATACTTTTTTGACAGCCATACTGACAGAAATGCATTTTGCTGTGCAATGTTACTTCCTTCAGGGGTTGCACAATGACAGTATACTAATTAAGGCTCTGTTCCATTAGTGCCTTTCCAGTGAGCAAACATGCACAATAGCTGCACTGTGACTCTGGCCTGAATGGAAAAAGCCTTAGCCATATTGACTGCCGTCAAAAAGGTTTATCTGTTTCCTATTTAGAAAATGGAACCAAAGGGTTAGGATGAAACCAAGACACCCCAACTTTGATTTCATGTATCTGTGTTACATGGGTTCAGGAGACCAGAAGTAGGTTTTAATTCCAATGGAGAAGTGACCATGAACACAGGTTATGACGGATTCCTTTGCACCATAGTTAACCAAGTTAACAAGGTAATGCTGGCTTAAAATATGTCAACAAGGCATGTAACATTACCTGTTCTCACTTAAAAAATAGCAAATGTTGCATTTCTTTTTAAAACATATTGATTTAACAAGATACACGCTATATACAGTACATATTATAAAGAGATGCATTTGTTGATTACTAACGACCAAAAATCGCAGTCCCGTCTCTCTCTATAATACATTCAAATGGCCCACGTTCACGTCTACATGAGTGACATGATGAAGAATTTTGGACTTCCCTTGACCCACTCTCTTTACATCAGCAGGTTTGTGTGGAATGTATGGTATGTGTCTCACTTG
Source organism: Gymnoscopelus braueri (assembly GCF_963280865.1). Classification (NCBI taxonomy): domain Eukaryota; kingdom Metazoa; phylum Chordata; class Actinopteri; order Myctophiformes; family Myctophidae; genus Gymnoscopelus; species Gymnoscopelus braueri. Next base: position 35,100,035 of record NC_137616.1, on the reverse strand, counting down.
TTTCTAATTGGCCTGATTAGATTGCCTGTGAACCTTAAAAGCCAGTCAATCAGGCCCACTTTCTCTTCTGTTTTTGCAGCGAGTCTCAGGCCACAGTAAGTGGCAGCCGGAGACACCGGAAAAGTAGTCAATCTCTGACTGCTGTGTCTGTCTTGGAAATGTATGGTATTTAAGTTTTATTATCCAAAACTTGAGGCTCCCTTGTCTGTTTGGTGGTTAATAAATGTCGGTTGGCTTCCAACAGAGACTTGTGTGAGATAAGTCCTTCCAGCTTTAGTCTAAGAAGCTTTTGTCACAGGAACTTAAACTGCGATCCAATAAATGAAAGAATGAAAAAAATAAAGCAGTTTGGCTTCTGGTCCTCAGCTGTTAATAAACTGAATGTTGTGGGTATTCTGCTGAAGCCTGATAAGAGCTTTACAAATTAACTTCATTGGCACAGACCAATTGTTCAGTCTGTAAATAGTTTACAGACTCTTCCAAGTCTTGAAGAATACATTTTAATTGAATTTTCCTCCAGAACTTACTACATTTAACATGGCCTGCCTGAGCCTCTGTGTGCATGTGTGTGTGTCGCATGATCTCTGACCTGTGCAACAGTCCTATGGCCTTGTGAATGGCCACTCGCCCGCTGCCCTCTTTCGACTGGCCGTCCCTCTTGTCCCGGGCATACATGTTCTTCTCCGAGAAGTTACAGCCTTGAAAGTCAAAGTGTGCAGCGTTCACGGCAATCAGCCTCGGGTAGAGCATGTTCTCTACCTGCAATGAAGAGTTCAGGTTAATATTCCACCACCCCTACAGCATTGGAGAAATAAATATGTGACCATGGATCTTCAACTTTTGGAATTTGACCTCAATTACACCCCAAAAAACTTAATTTTGAACATTCAGTGGATTTTCTGGGGTCTGGGGTTTTCTGAATAATTAGGCACAGAAAAGTGCTTTGATTGGCCTGTGGACTTTGTCTATTAATCCCGCCCCCTCGTGCTTTTTCTTGGTATCACGGATATCAAGGATAATTAATCCAAACAGACAGACAGAGAGAGAGAGACACACACACACACACACACACACACACACACACACACACACACACACACACACACACACACACACACACACACACACACACACACACACACACACACACACACACACACACACACACACACACACACACACACACACACACACACACACACACACACACACACACACACACACACACACACTTTATAATAATACTGTAATATCAACTGCTTTTCACCTGTTGGCTTTCGTCAGGAAGGTTGTTTCCGTACATGAAGCAGCCCCGCTTTGAGGCGTGACCGTGTAAGTCCACATAATAGGCCACTCCCCCCTCATGGGGTGGGATAGGCTCCTGCTCTTCCTGTGGGGCCAATAGCTCTACGGTAATCGGGGCCACCGTCTCCGACGAGACCGCCGGATGGTTCCCGTCCCCCTTTCCCATCTCTGTAGCGACCCAGGCATTCTCCGCCATCATTACCATGGGGACTTCCTGGTGGGCGGGGTTTGTGTCCTTCTCCGTGTTCCGTTGGTTCAGGGTGATTTCCAGAGCAGTGAGGGGAGGAGCTTGCGGCTGGTTGGTGGGCTTGGCGCCGAGGGGGATGGTGGGTGTTAGTGTGGGGCTTTTGGGGTGTGCATTAGAGTGCATGTTCTGCAGGCGGTTGCCAGTGTGGTGGTACAGCAGCAGTGCTTTGGCTGCATAAATTGAAGGGTGTAGTTCAGGGCTGGGGTTCAGATACTGTCTGTTCAGGTTCACACCCCTGGAATCAGTCCTGCACAGGGAACATGGAAACATTTGAGGCAGAAAATAGGCAATGCAGTAACAGAATCTTGATTCATATTTGATCAGCACTGCCTAGGTTGATAGTTTGATCTGCAAAGTCAAATACAGCGGTTGGTCCGTGAACTCGAGGTGCCGTATCCGTCATGCACCGCACGCCGGATCTCCTGCTCTCTGTAGAACATGAGTTGGATACGTCGACTTGACAGTCCGCGGAACCAGTGTGTCTGCATCTTTAGGGTGGGATAACAGCAGCAGAAGCCCCACTGCATACTTCTGCATTATTTGTATGGCTTCAGGGTGCATGGCTTCAAAACCTTTGTAGGGCCACTGGTTAAAGGTTATAAAGCCATGCATAATAATGCACATAATGCACGTTTGACTTTGAACTTGATCCAACTTAAAGAATGCAACCTACCCTGTTAAATGTAGAACTAATGGAAACTAATTTTGTTGACCACCACAGACAGACAACAAATCGCACAGAAACGAATACAAAGAAAACACACATCACAACGAACATGATATGACATCTGAACAATGTCACCTTGTAAGAGAATATTAATATTGTTGCGAGTGCAGTGTGTGCGTGAGCGTGTTGCCTGTGTGCATGTGCGTCATACCTGTAGTGGCCACGGACCACCCCATCTGGATTGAGCAAGGGAATGAGCTTGAAGACGAACATGTTACGGAGTGCATGAGCCCGCGGGTCATCCCTTCTCAGGATGAAGCTGAGAAAACCATTGAAGACGAACGAGGAGGGAGTCTCCCCAGGGTGCACGCGACTGCTGAGGAAAAACACCTGCGCCACACACACACACACACACACACACACACACACACACAGTCAGCTTCACTGTTACTATCAATCGTCATCCTAAAGAGGACGTCAAAATTAAAGACGGTGTTGCTCTCTGAAAATACATATTTCTGCTGTACTGCCATGCAGCAAAGTATAAATCAGGCTTGCATTTACCCTCAGATTATTTGGGGGGCTTTTATGCCTTTATGGATAGGAAAGTAGGCTGACAGGAAATGGGGAGAGAGATGGGGAGTGACATGCAGCAAAGGCCGCCGGGATCGGGACTTGAACCCGCGACGCACTGTCAGGCTACATTGAGCCTAGGTGCGTGGACCTCTACGCCAGCGGCCCAGGCCAGAATGTTGTTGTTTTTTTACCCGTTTTCCAGGGAAGCGGTGCGGCCGTGGGGTGCTGTTGTCGGGAAACAGATTGGTCAAGCGGGGCTCCCTCTCTTCCCGCATCCCGCTACAGTTGGTCACAGTCAGCAGGTCCACCCTGTTACCATCCAGAGAGTGGCACAGCAACTCCCTGTGGTAATATACGCTCTCTGGTGCACTGCTGCGAGGGAGGGAGAGCCAGGGGCGAATTAGGAAGGAAGGAAGGAAGGGGATAAACAAGAATATGAAAGAAAGAATGGGAAGGGATAAACGAGAGTAAAAGAAAGAAAGGGATAAATGAGAGAACGACTGAACAAACGAGAGCAACAGAGACGGCCGTCCAAAGCCAATGTTTTATAAGCGCTGAGCACCGTGCGTTAACGCGAGTCCTGTTCTACCTATTGGGGCTGAGCTGGGCGCCACTGGAGTAGCTCTGGTCCAGACGTCCCAGCAGCTCCTGGTTCTCGCCGTAGGAGAACGGATAGCAGAAGGAGAAGTAGGTGGTCGCCCCACGCACCTCCAACACCCGGTGGGTGAACGACAGGATGAACTGGTTGTCCACCATCTGGTTGACATGAGAAGAAATGATAATAAAAAAATTAAATAAACACACCGTCCACATATTCAGTATTGCAGCACCCTGGTGGCTAACTGGAGTATGCACTGAAAACATATTTGCAAGGTTCTGGGTTCGAGTCCAGGTCAAGACATGTGTCAAGATCAGTAATTAAAAATCTCCACATATCTCTCAAATTGTGTTTGCCAGCAGGTTATGTGGCCTTTTAGGTGTGTGTTTGCAATAACAAGTAGAGGTAAATGTGATTGTGGCAGTGGTGCATGACCAGTTGGTCACAGTGGTAAAATGAGTTCATGGGTGGATGTGGGTGCGAATTTGTACCTCAAAAGTGGGTCTGTCTCTGACCCTTTCCCAGCGTGTTTTTCCAGGTAGTGTGCGTACCAGCGGCGCCATGCCCTGGCTGTACAGTTTACTCTGCTTGTTCATGTTCATCACATTGATCTTCAGCACCTTCCCCGGCATGGCACCGCGCACGCTGAAGTAAAACCATGACCTGGCATGCAAAGACACATCATATGAATCATGGAAAACAACAGAGTAAATAATGGAGCTCCAACAACAGGCTAGGTGCGGTGACCATACAGTACACAAACACGTCTCTTGATATGCACTGTTTTGGGCCCAAAATTAATGACATCAAATCATAACTGGCAGAGAAGTTAAATGGCAAAGCATTGAAACTCACAATATTAGATTGGATGAGATTTGATTCAACTCTATTGATCCCTGTCAAGCAAATTCAAGCATTACAGTAGACAAAAAATGCAAAAAGTATCAGTCACTCATACATATGAATTTATGTACGGTCTATCAAAAAGCAAGCGATCTCTCTGTCCAAGGTATTGCCGCTACATACATTGACACATCGTACACTGGAACTGAGGTAGATCAAAGACTACGTCATTACTGTGAGCTTGGTGAAAGAAAGAGATTTAAACCCACTTCTTCGTTCTATGACAATTTATGAAAAACACTATTTGACAATGTACCAAAGTATGTAGGTATGTCACAAGAGCCCCAGGATGGTGATATATTTCAATGGCAATTGAAATATATATATATACATATTATTTGCAATATCCAACTTTACACAGGCCTGGAACAAGGAAACACCGTTCTCTTGCTCACTCTCTCTCACTCTCCATCTGTTTAATCCGTTTTAATTGTTCATTTCATTATTTGTCATTTGTATCCTTTACTAGTTTTGTGTCAGTGTGATGGCACAAGAAAAAAAATGCTTTCTTTAAAATGTGGCTGAATAATCCCATTAGTGATGGGTCAGGTTAGAGCGACCAGACAGACACGAACATAAATCATTAATACAGGTCAAAGGCTTTTGATTAATGAACCTCAGGGAGTTACCTGTTTCCATTCTCGTGTTCCGTCCCAGCACAATCCGGCCTTGTCCACACGTTGAAATCGTAGTCGGGGACGTTCCCGACAGAGGGCGTGTCTGCAGTAGGGGAGCAGTTGCCCCGCTCCACCTTGTCCACGCGGGCCAGGTTCCCTGAATCAAAGTTGGAGCTGAACACCACATTGCCGAAGCGTGCCTCCATGCTTCCAAGTCTCTTCGTCCCCCTCAGGTCCTTAACTAAATGCCAGCCTGGGGTCGGACACAGACTACCTGTCAAGAATCAAGAACCAATTAGATTTGTCACTACTTACAACTACAACAAGTTGGAGCCGAACTGGTCAATGTCTTAAAGGTCTAGTCTTGCAGATAGTCTCAGTGGAATCTATATTGATGCTTTGTGTCATAGAAGTAGTTGAAGTCTCTGGGTATCACCGATGGATCTGATCTAACTCCGAGATTCCCAGGGGCACGGTGGCGCAGTCGGTAGCGCTGTCGCCTCACAGCTAGAAGGTCCTGGGTTCGATTCCCGCCGGGGACGCTGTGGGCACTGGGGGCGTGTCTTCTCCTCCGCGTCATCAGCGCCCATACCCTAGGTGGGGTTGGCGAAAGGGCCTACTCTGTGTGGAGTTTGCATGTTCTCCCCGTGTCTCCTAGGGTAGTTAATACCCTCACAAAAACATGTAGTAATCCTGGTCACTATACCGCCTCCCCCATGACAGCCGGGGCGCCTGATGGAGGGGAAGGGAACTGGTTGGAATAACGTGTTCCTTCCACGCGCTACGTCCAACCAGGGAAACTCCCCCCCGTCAGGTGACAAGAAGGTCAGTTGGCTCTCATGCCTGAAGGAAGCATGAGCTCGGCCCTGGCCTCCCTACTGTGGGGTGACAGGTGTAATACTGGTGTAGGGCTGGTGTAGTGCCCAGGATCACTTAGGAAATTGGCACCGGGTGAAAAAAATGGGTTACAAAATCGCGGGATAAAAATTTAAAAAAAAAAATAACTCCGAGATTCCCTTGCCTTTTATATTGTTGTTTACGGTCAGGGATGCATTGGTCATGGGCCGCGGTAACACGCCGTGCAACCCCTTTTTTGAGCAGGAGCACGCGCACGCACATGCATTGATTTAAAACAACCCTTAATTCACACCTCAACAAAGTTTACAAAGGCTCCCAACTGACAGGTGTCACACCAGCATAAATTAACGTAGGAATGAGCCTAGATGCATATCAATTGTGAATGAATGAATGGTTTATTTTCTGTCCTTTTTTTCACAACAATTGTGTGGACTTTACAAAAAGAAAAAATCACAAATGTACACGTTCAAAGTCAGCTCACACACAAAATCCAAAATTCAATGACCGTCCATTGTGTGACCTGAGTGTAGGTATTAAGCGACGTGCCTGTGACGTAATTAAAATAGAGTCCCACCACTAACAAAATCACCAATACAACACTGGCTACGGTGCTTGTGTCATCCGGGTGATGTCTCTATGAGTCAGTCATATCCATATATGGAGTCCCAATGTCGGTCATGCCCAAAAATAGAGTATATGATGTCAGGCTTGGATGTTTCGGTTAGCTCAATATGGAGTTCCACAAGGAAGTCTATGATGTCAGACTCAGGTATGTCAGTATCACCATATATGGAGTTCCAGGAGGCAGTCTATGATGTCAGACTTGGGTAGGTCAGTTATCTCCATATATGGGGTTACAGGCCTCCTGAACACGGTCTAACTCGCCGTGGTATCCGTTACGACTAAGGCTGGCAAGTATGATATGAAATTCTTCTTTAAAATATGTATTTGTGTTTTTGCTTTCTTGTAGGGGTGGGATTGTTATCTGATATTAATTTGCTAAAGACGTGATTGTATTCTCTTTTAATTTGAGAATTTAAAAACATAAACATAAAACAAAAAACTGTGCAACACAGAAACAAACACAACACTGACACACAAATCCTAAAGCGGTAACTGTATTACATAGACATTACATGCACATTGATACACACAGCCTACATGCATGCATTCATAAACATCTTACCATCTTGCTCTCACATACAGTACACACAAGCATCTCCACCCAGGCACCTCCACCCAGGCACCTATGATACTGATGATTACTGCCTTTGTAAAAACTATCACCACTTGATTGATCAACACTGCTTGCTTGTACCTGCAGAACTTGTTCTTCACCGAATAGAACGAATGCGTTCTAACATTGAGACCACAGACAGTGTCACACACGACACACCACAACCTGATGTCAGAAGAACCTCGCACTGGTTCGACTTTCGTGATCACTGATCTTAAATGGCAAACAAAAAGCATCTAACGTTACCCTGGCAACCCACCACAAATTAGAATGGATCAACCGATTCTAAAAGGGTCACACAAGATGGTTGTCATGTCACAGAAGACGACACTGCTCAATGTCATGATAATAACCATTAACCTAAATATCATGTTCGCACCGCACCGGTGTTAATGTATCCATTTTGATGCACTCTCAGTTTCAGAGCTAAATTAGCAGCCAGGATGATACATTGTTGCAACCTTTTTAGCTGCAGCTAGCTGACAAACTGTGATGTTCAAAACAGCACGACGGAATATCAATATTTTTGTCTGCAGTCTCTTCTATATAATCTGTGTTCATGTTTTGAAAACACGTACATCTGGTCGGTCTTACTGTTTAGATTGGATCGATGTCCATCTTTCGTATTGTTTGCTTTCAGATCCGTCCTTCTTCACGACCATCAAACCAAACCAGACCAGTGTTGCCAGATTGTGCGAGAGAAACAAGCAAACAGGTCTATGAAAACAAGCCCAAAAAGAAGCGACTGTAAATCTACTACATCAGCTATTTGAAAATAGCAGATCTACAAGCTCACAACCTGAGCTTGTAGATCTGCTATTTTCAACAACAAAAAAGTGGAATATTTGGATAGATTTTTTTAAACATTCTAACAACACAAATCTGGTACGGGGGTCCCTGGCATAAAACATTTTCAGATGGTTGTTATAGGACAAAATTATAGGCTACATATTAATTTGGGGGTCCATGACATGAAAATGTTTGAGAACCAACATTTAGGAAGGAAGCCCAAATAAGCAACTACGCTTTAGAAACGAGCCCAAAAAATCGAAACCGGCAACCAATATTTACAAGCAACAAGCAGAAGAATAAGCAATAAGTCACTTATAACAAGCGGTCATGGCAACACTGAACTAGACCAGCAGGCTCTTTAAAAAACCCAAACAAACCCACTTAGCAGCGGAGTGACGTCAACCCCGTCGCCTACTCATTGGCTCCCAACACGCGTTACACCAAAATTGACGACCCATCGATTTCTGTGACATATCTCAGATGAATGGGAGAAATTGTTATTTTAGGCAGTGTTGGAAAAAGTAACTAGTAAGTTTTCAAATAATTGTAGTGGAGTAAAAGTATAATATTTGCCCCTGAGATGTAGTGGAGTAGAAGTAAAAGTACAGAAAATTGGAAAGTAAAGTAACAATATCTCAAACATGTACTTAAGTACAGTACTTGAGTAAATGTAATTAATTACTTTACACCACTGGTATTTATGACGGAAGTTATCACTGAGGTAACAAGCAATTATTTGATTGGCCTATGTGAAAATGTTCAACCTTTTTCTAACTCGACCATATGACTGAAAATTCAGATCACAACATAACGTGGGTAACATAAGTTAACCAAACAGTTTAGTTTGAAGATTGTTCAATGTTTGGTTTTAGTAAAACAACATTCACACACACACAACACCAACCAACTGCTGTAACAGTCACGACATTCGAATTTCGACCAGGTCACCAATGTCGGCACAACATCGCGACGTGCTGGTCACGTGACCGCGGAACGTCGCCTCCAACAGGCCGAGCTCGAGCTGGCTACGCGCGCCATGTTTCAGACAGTGTGGGAAACAAAAGGTTCGAATCCCGCTCCAGCCGCCGTCTGCTGATAAGAGAGTCCGTCGTTGTGTCAGAATAAGAAACACAAAATAAAAACAAACAAAACTCATGTGGGTGAGAGGAGCGAGGCGGCAGAGGAGGACGAGAATGATAAGAAATTATTGGAGTGGTTGATATTTGGCCGCCATGCCCTTGTGAGTAACCTTTTTGTTGTGCTTTTTTTCCCAGGTTTTTGTGTTGGAGGGGATTCAACGCGCCCAAAATAGCTGATCTAAAAGCTCACTACAGGTCTCTTCCGCGACGTATTATGAGCTTTTAGATCTTCTATTTTCGTACAAGAGGCCCCCGGTGCCGTCCCCCCTCGATATATTTTAACTCTTATGTTCCCCCTCTCCTCCCCTCCACCGCCCCGGGGCCTCTTGTACGACGCGCGCGCCGAAAATAGCAGATCTAAAAGCTCACAACACGTCGCTTCCGCGCCGTGTTGTGAGCTTTTAGATCTGCCATTTTCGGCACGCGGTACGCCCCGTCGTACGACGAAGTATATTAACCACCAGCCAGTCAAAGGCCTTCAAATTGGCTAATTGATAGCATGTCGGCTCGAGAAAAATGACTTAATTTCTACAGAAAATCGGGTCGTTTTAACACTTTTTTTTTGGGTTTGAAGTGTGTTGTTTACAAAAAACAAAGGTTTTATCTGGCGAAAACGCCATTTTGCTCGAGCGTATCGCTTCTAAATAATCTCTTCTGTTCGCATGCCATGTTTTTCTTTAGCCAACTGGTGCTAATGTAGCTAACCGACAGAGTATAGTGAAACCAAAACAAAGCAGAGAGAAGCTCCCCTCTCCTCTCCTCTCTTATCCCCACTGACACCCTGTCATAGGTGTTATAGCTTTTTTTTTAAAAGCACATTTAGCTCAACAAGCTAATAGAATATAAATGTTGGCAGTTTTGTACACCCTGAAGTTATGTCAGTTGTAACTCTATAGCCTGCTGTCCTTGGATGACAGCTATGCATTGCTGCTGGTGGTTAAAACACAAACACGCAGGCCTTGCATTGCCATTGCAACTGTGCTGTGCATCATTTTGTAGGTATTAATCGTATTAAAAACACAACCTGGCGTGTATAACACACGTATATGATTGCGTGTGACTTTAAGAGTCCCTTTATATAACATTGTAAAAGCCTGGTGACGCGAGGTTAATAACATTCTTGTGTGTGGGATGACCTGAAGCCACCCCTCGATGACTGTTGGCATCAAGTCAAAAATCTGGTATTTTTCAAGCGCCGTGTGTTAAATTGCTGGAACAGAACACTAGCAATAATATGGCTTATAAATGAATGGATAAATACATTTGTGACGTCACATTTGAATATCAAAATATCGCTTGCAGTGATATTTGTTTTGTTAAATCAAATAAGTGTAACGTACATAGCTCTATATTTCTGTTCTCATAGTAATAATTAGTGTTAGTTCAGTAACAGACCCCTGTCTCCAGCTCTGTAGTGAACAGAAATACATTTTCAGATTGGGATACTAATTTGATCCATTCAGGGGAGAGAACTCCTACAGGATAAACAAGTGAAATTTGAAATCCTTTAAACAAACAAATGAGCAGACAAAATTGGAACTGAAACACTGTGAAATTTAAGCTGAAAATGTGGTTCTCTCTCCTGTTTGGATAAAACTGGTGTCCCACCTGAACATTTATTTTCTGTTTACTAAAGTGCTGGAGGGATTGGGGAAGCCTGAACAAACACTCCAAAGCAATGATTATCAGAATACATAAAGCTTGAACCTTTTTTTTAACAAAAAAACAGTTAGTTTTTATGGGGGGAGAACACTTAAGGCACCTTTTAAAATATAGCAGGTTCCTTTCATAATAAATATGTGTAGACAAAAAAATCAGTCCAATTACAGTTTGTAACTCAGCTCTGTTTTACTAGGAATAGAGGGTGTAATAAACTCTGAATGCATGAAAAGATAGTGCACGCACAATCCACTCTGAATGCCCAGGTGCAGGACAAACAGCAATTCAACAAAAATAAATTCCACACACCAGTAGAGAAAGCTCTGCTTATTTATTAATTGCTGTCTTTTTTTTCCTCTTCTTTTTAATCAACTCTGAACCCTTTCCAGTCCAATCACCAGCCAGGCTCCTGCAGCCCAGCAGACTCCCAAGCACTTCGGGATCACGTCTCCCATTAGCTTGGCTCTGCCCAAGGAGTTGGATCTGGTCTTGACCCAGAAACTGACAGAGACCCTAAAGCCATACGGGGTGTTTGAAGAGGAGCTTGAACTGCAGCGCAGGTGAGTTGCACAGTTTTTTGTGTGTTTCCAATCCAATCCATAAATGTGGTTATGTAACAAGTAACATCCAAACAATGTTTTATGCCTGGTGGCAGTCAGTGTACAGACCCTGTGCTCCTAGTGACCTACTCTTGGTTTCTATGTCTCTCTTCACTGATCTATCTGAAATAAAGCATACAGCTATATTCACAGAAACACTAACCACCTTTTATGAAGAAAATAATGCTGTCTAGTTTATCTTTAATGCCAATTATTAAAAGCAAAGTTTTATAAGTGTAGATGTTGATTGTTGAAGTAATCAAGATTGAGCAACTTTATGGCATATTTATCACCTAAATGTATCGATATTTTATAGACAAGCTTTCAAAGACCAGCACCGAGGTCTGTTTTCTCTTCACCCAAAACATAAATAAATACAAATCTCTGGTCTAACATAGGACCATTTTATAAGAACACTACTTGAAGTGATGTTCATAATTTCCACAGCTCCACACATGATTCAAACATTTTAACTTACATTTATTTGACTAAAATTCAAGAAATACGGCAATAACCAAAAGGAAAGGAATGAGGTGTGAATAAGGTCAGTAGCCAGTCATGTATGCTGTGTGTGAATGTGTGGAATGTGCTGTGCGAGTGTTGTATAATAAGGTACAAAACTAAACAAGAGGGTTAGGCCCACTCAGGCCAGGTGGCAGCCCAGACAGGACCTGTCTCTGGAAAGGAAATGGAGAGAATGAGGGTGTCAATGAGAGATCCTTATATACTCCCCCAAACCCATAATAACCCCAGGTGTATTCCGTTCGTCTGGCGGCCTGCTCTACTCTGGCAATCACTAGCCTGGGTTCAATACCATTTTCGGGTTTCTGATACGGTCGGAGTGGAAATAACTTTACGCAGTGTTTCCCTTATATGCATTTAGCAGCCACCCCTTAAATCCGACCGCCACAGTATGATTATAATTTTTTTAACATAAAAAATGATATCAATGCTCAAATGCATTGATATAATGCTCAAATGCTCTCAGGCAGGATGCCATCTGTGCCATCACTAGTTGTTGATGTGTGACTGACTGATTTGTATACTTCTGTCTATACTTTTGTCTAATAAAAGTTTAGTTTTCCTAAATCTGGAGACAATTCACATGTAAACTATACAGATTATTACTGTGCACATGTACTAAATAAGATATAAGACTTTGTGTTTGAGCATAAATATGCATTTTGAGAACTTCACTCACCAAATCTGAAACGAGACATTTTATGAACTGGAACAGGAAAAACGCTGATATTCATTACCTGAATTTTAAATAGTAATTAGTGTGGTTGCCCTAACAGGGCAACCAGACTATAGTAATCCTCACACTTTATTATTATTATAGATAAACAATAGTTTAGATCGTCTCTCCTCCCACAGTTTATTTTTCCCAATTTAGTGCCATATGTCAAAATGACCGGCCTCACCGGGAATCGTGCGCTTGTATAAGGCTAAGAGATTGGTTGCATAGTTTTATTGATATTGATTTATTAGTGCATTAAATTTCCCCATCCACTTTAATGGAAAAGTGCAAAAACTCAAATTCAAGTATTTTTTTCTCAGAAACCGTAAGAGCTAGAGTTACCAGATTTGGAGGGGAGGTTCCTAATTTAGTCCGAAATTATTGATAAAATAATTACACTAATCGGCCACATGGTGGCGCTATAACAGCCCCCTTTACGTTTTGGCCTATAACTCTTGAACCGTAGGTCGTAAAATCAAAATTTCCCTAGATTTTTTCCCCTAATTTTTCCCTAGATTCCTTGGGTCACGACGCATCTCCCCATATAGGCCACGCCCATTTGCGTCAGGATAGATTTTCCGCCATTTTGAATTTTCTTCAAAACACACTTTTAGCTCCTCCTCCCATATATTTTGTCCAAATTTAACAAAAATCGGTACACATGATCTCTGGGCCCATGCGATAAACATATCCAAACGGCATTTTGATAGTCCTTACCGTTCGTCCGTAAATGGCTTCCAAAGTTAGTGGGAGGGGCCCGCTTTACCAAAAATGCTACAAATCACGAACGAAACGTCCGGTCAATCCCAAATTTGAATCACATGTCGAGGGTGGTTTACTCAACGAATCCCCAAAATAATTTCCACTTTGACCCATAGAGGGCGCCACAAATGCCCAAAACGTAACCGTTTTATGCAAAAACATGATTTTTGGGGGATCAATCCTCTCAAAATGAAAAGCAAGTGATCTCAGGAGTGACGTGACAATGTAATTGCCGCAGCCTCCGACGGTATTCCTCCCAGCGTATTACTCGGGTCCCGGCGGCACCGACCCGCGAATCGCGTCGGCGCAACCACACTCTGCAATTGCCCTGAATTGCGACGCGTCTAGTTGCTTTCTTAACCTGTTAACTTTTTATTTACAGAATTCTGGTGTTGGGCAAATTAAATACACTGGTTAAAGAATGGATTACAGAGATCAGCGAACTAAAGGTAGGGGTGTTTGTATTCATGTTCTGCCTTGTAGTGCTGGGAATTATATACAATTCTCCAATATGAAATGGAGAAGACAAAAATTAAGAAAATTAGTAAATTTAGTGAAACTGAAAATATTGGTCTGGTTGGTATAAAGTGTGGTCAGTAAATATTGTATGGTAAGCAGCACTATCTTGTCGTTTACATAATTATATATGACTTAAATTGTCTTTCTGTCTTTAGAACCTACCTATATCAATGATAGAAACAGTTGGAGGCAAGATCTTCACATTTGGATCCTATCGCTTAGGGGTACACACAAAAGGTAATCGCTTTCTTCTTTTGCCTGAAGAGGACCATATGTTATGTTTTTTACTGGTCAATCAGTTTTTAACGAATCAGGAATCAAATTGGGTTCCACTGGGAAAAGAATGACACGTTCTCGTTAATGAAATACACAAGAACAACGCAAGGAAAACGGGGGCATATTTCCAAGTCCCACTGGTTATAAATATCAACTTGGGAAAATGCCAGAAGATATTGCCCACCCCTAGCACCAAGCATGACTCTTTCAGTAGTGGGTTGTTGCTGCAGAATGAATACAGTGGTGTTGTTGTTTGAGAACCTATCTGTGTATTGCTGTATCTCTACATTATGTACACAGTACTGCATCTCTGTTCTGTTTCTCCTGGCAGGTGCTGATATTGATGCCCTCTGTGTAGCACCTCGACATGTAGAGAGAACTGACTTCTTCACGTCTTTTTATGAGAAGCTGAAAGAACAAGAGGAGGTCAAGGACCTACGGGTATGCAGCATAATTTATTCTTTGGCGTCGCAGTCCAAAAGGCTTTCCTTGTTTGGTGTAGACTGACATTATATTTCTCCCCTAGGCTGTAGAAGAGGCTTTTGTCCCTGTCATCAAGCTATCATTTGATGGAATTGAGGTATGTTTTGAAGGGGAGAGAATTCAGTGAACACTGAAATGCTATTAGTTTCTGTGTCTTAAACTTGGGGCTTCTTGTGTAAACCAATCATGTCAATTTATGTTTTTATAGACTTCTGTACCCATTTGTTTTTATAGATTGACATACTGTTTGCCCGGTTAGCTTTGCAAACGATTCCAGAGAATCTGGATCTCAGAGATGATGGACTACTGAAGAACTTGGACATCAGGTGTATAAGAAGTCTCAATGGTAAATGCTACCAACTGATAAGTACAAAAGCTATTAAACTGACTTCTGAAGTCTTTAGCAGTTGGTGATGTTTTATGCAGGAGAAAGAAAGTTAGTTTGTACTTTTAGTGTCCTATTTCTTTGTTCTTAAGCATGATAATGAAAGCTGTTTTGTTTCTTTATTTTCATAGGCTGCAGAGTTACCGATGAGATTCTCCACATGGTGCCCAATATAGAGAACTTCAGGCTCACTCTGAGAACCATCAAACTGTGGGCTAAACGTTAGTTGAATCTGTTCATAAAGTAGGCTAAATGGTGTACATACAGAGCATTCTTTCCTTTCTTTGGAAGGGTGACCTGTGTTGGTCTTCACTCACAACAGGATTAGTTGGAGCAAAAAGAAACTTGCCTGTCATTGCATTTTTTTAAACCAAGTAAACAGTGGGTCATGTTGCCATGGTGACTTTGTTTGGTTTGCCTACATAGCGTACTTGGCAACCACATCCCAGTCACATTTGTTTTCCAGCAGGTAAACAAAAGCCTTGCCGGTTTTGTCGATGGCATGGCTGTTTTTTGTTGTTGTTGTCTGGCATGCATTGCCACTCCGAAGGGAATCCCCAATTGCTATTGGCAAGCATGACATTGTATAAAAAATATAGTAGTAAAAATGCTAAAATGTTGCAGGTGTAGTCAACATTCAAACCTTTTATAATATGCAGTTAGTGGCTTAGCATAAGTTATTGGATTCCATACCTTATCTAAGTGCCTTTAGATTGAATGTTGTGTTGCCCTTTCCTCCTGTCCACTCCAGGCCATAACATTTACTCCAACATCTTGGGCTTCCTGGGTGGCGTGTCATGGGCCATGCTGGTAGCCAGGACTTGCCAGCTCTACCCCAATGCTGTGGCCTCTACCCTGGTGCACAAATTCTTCCTGGTCTTTTCAAAGTGGTGAGTTGCCCTGATAGCATTGGTGTCCATTATAAAGAACTCTGTTCTGGCTCACAGAGCTGTCCTGTGACAGATATCATTGTAAAAGGTTAGTTTCGGTAAGGATGAAATGAAGAGATATGCGTGTTGGTGAAAAAGTTGACCTGCTTTCTGTGTTGCAGGGAATGGCCAAACCCTGTTCTGTTAAAGCAACCAGAGGACTGCAACCTCAACCTTCCAGTTTGGGACCCCAGGGTAATTATAAACCGAACTGTACCTGTAACCTGAATAGAGATTATTCCATCTTTATGCAGTATTTTCCTAGATAATTACAGCTGCACAGTGCACACTTCAAGTACATTATAGTAATTGTTCATTACTGGCTAGCTGATTGCCTTTGTTTTTATTACTTTGGAAAATGCTTACAAGTCTTCAAGGTGACATTCCTCAGTAAGGGTTAGAAATCTTAACGGTTAAAAAGCTATGTATCTTTGCAATTCCCCTTTAAAGCAATAGTGCACTTTGGTAGAGGTCTGAGTTGTGCAGTTTCACTTGTCATGATATAACTAACTAGTCCAATTGACGAAATATATTGCTCCATTGCTCATTTGATTAGACTAATCCAAAAGTCACTCTTTTTGCGCATAAACGAATGCAAACAAAGCTGGTTCTGACAATATATAACATTACAAAATCCAGTGCGACATTTGTTTTAAATACATTTCTAAACTTTCTGTTGATTTTACGATTTGAAGATCTGGATAGTTCGGTTCTTCTTCCATCTTCCACAGAAAAAGTCAATTAAAAAAATATATATATATATTAGTATTTTAATATACCACTACTTCTGGTTTGTTGTGATGGGCCATAATTAGATTATTTTATTGGTGATTCATTAATTCATTGGTGATTGGCAAATACACAATAGAGAAGATACCACATTTAATTCAGATTTTCTACTGTATACCTACAGTATGGCCAACTTCAGTAGAGTAGAGTTGAGCATTGATAATCAGTCCATTGATTGGTGTAGCTAGTGCTACTGTTGAATCTGTTTGGAGCTTTCAATTGAATTACTGATGTAATATAATATATGATTTCCCTGTAGCACTCTTAAAAACACAAAATTACATTGAGTGGGATTTGGGATTTAATTTTTACTCATGACCATGATTCTGTCTATAAATGTGACCTACTCTCTACTTAAATCGGCTGTAAGAAAAAAGTTGATTCTTTCCTTTTATGATGGTTGACTATTTGACAAAAAAACATTTTTGAATACGGTACTTCAAATAAGTATCTGCTAAGGGTTGAATCTGAGCATTCATATCTGTGTTTATAAGCTTTCCATCACCAAATATTTGATCGGAGGAAAATTCCACCCTTGGAGACCCTCAACTTCTTTCTGTTTCCAGTAGTGTTTTTCTATGTTTCCTAGAATCCCATTCAACAAATGATTTTTGATATACTAATTTTCGAAATATTTCGATTAATCTTTTCTGTCAATGGCCACTCCAGGGCTCCGTACTTTTCTAAGATTGTAAATCTAAGTTCACTTGCTACCTGTGAATCGACTGTCACTGAAAAGGGTTTCTCATCCATCTGCCAAGGCACTCTGCCAAGGCACTGTAAAAACAATCAGACATAAAATCACAATTTTGACAAAGAAAATCATGCTTTGCCCCAACGTCAGACTGTTTTTTTTTTTCAGACTGATCTTTAGAAACATCTTGAACAGAATAATCTCAGAACATCTTTTTGTCTTTCCCATGCAAACCTTGAAACCTTGTCAAACCATTGCCTATGTTGTCTCAGGTTACTCCAAGTGACCGTTATCACCTGATGCCCATCATCACCCCAGCGTACCCCCAGCAGAACTCCACCTACAACGTGTCTGCCTCCACCCGAGCCGTCATGGTGGATGAGTTCAAACAGGGTCTGTTGTCATTCATCTGATAGCCATCAAAGATGCATTGGAGCCAGTTACATTTACAATTAAAATGTTTGACAAAAATCTTGAATTTAATATATCACTACTTCTGGCTTGTTATGGGAAATAATGTATTCATTATTTTATTTTTTATTGATTAATTAATAGTTCATTGGTGATTAAACATCATGTCATTGAGCTGTAAAAATTGGAAAAATAGCCACATTTCCAAAATAATATGAATGATCTGGAAAGTATGATCTTTCTATTTTCATTCTATTCTTTAGTTCTATTTTCATTCTATTCTTTTGTCCACTGACTATAAAAAAGGCTTAGGCATTAGCTGCGTGTTTTATAAGAACAAACATAGTAAACATATCCACCCCTTAAACTGTTATGTGTGATGCTCTTATGCTGAATATACAGTCTGATTTGTCATGGTAACTGAAACGTGAATCTGAAAAAAAAAATTCTCAATGCATCTTCAGTTTGCCACTTCCTTTCAACTTTTATAAACCATCCTTCCAACTTTTAGCACTATATAAACCATCCAAAACATAGGTTTACAACTAATGATCATTTTCCTAATCAATTCTGTTTATTATTGTCTCCGCCGGAGGCGGAGAGAGTATGTTTTCGCTTTGTCCCGCTGTGTCCCCCCCCCCCCCCCCAGCCAAGCTAACATTGGTCAAGCTCCACGTGACACGTGACAATATGTTGACACCAATGCTTTTGATTGGCTAGAGGGACGCATGACGAAATAAAATCCTATAAATAGGTGTGTCACTTCAAAAAGCCATTATGTTTTTGAAGTGAGGTAAGACAGGATCAATCAGTCTTGATTGGAACAGTACCTTCAAGTACAAATCACCCGTCCGTGCGTGTGTGTGTCCCTCTGAGAACACCTAACATTGGTCAGTTTCACGTGACATCACAATATGTAATATAAATAGCTTAGACAGGAGATGGAAATATCTTTTACCCTACTGTATCTCATTAGATACAGTAGATACATGTTCTGTTTTAAGTAAGAATTAGAACATTCCTAGAGAACTATGGTTAAAGATAGGGTAAGTGATTTCATTTGATTAAAATAGCATGGGTCTGCTGGCAGAGACTTGTGCTCCGAGGAGCACATTTTCTAGTTATTATTTGTTATTGTGTTACCATAGTACAATTGTTTTGTAAATGGTCATAAAAAGTTATTTGAAGGCATATTGAAATTGCTTAATACGTTTTCCCAGCAGTCAGAAACTGAACTTTTCATTTATTATGCAAAAAAATTAATTATTTCTAAAATAAATGACATACTGTCCACAGTAATATGTAACAAATGCAAGCATTCCTATTTTGGTTAATTGCCAGGTTAATGGCATATATTCTATATATTCCTAAAATGTTATTAAATATTTTCACATTAGTCAAAATAGTATTTGTTAACTTACAATGCCCTATTAAAGTCAAATATGAACATATGATATTGATGACTTAATGTTGATATACTGTAGGTGTGAGTCACATAATATGTCCTGAAAAGGTATTTCTTGCAAAGAGTGGGATGGGAACCTTGTGGTTATCCAAGCACGACCCACATTAACGCTGACCTTTTAATAACATTTATCTTCCTTTACAGGTCTTGCCATCACCGATGAAATATTGCAGAATAAAGCAGAGTGGTCCAAACTATTTGAAGCACCAAACTTCTTTCAGAAATACAAGTATGTATTAAACTGCCTATCCTGTTGGACACACGTGGTGAGATTCAAATATTTCAATAAAGATTACCATTTGCACAACTCACACACACACATGCACAATACTTTTTTAGGATATGTGAAGTTTGCTCCCAGTTTTTATGGTTTCCACGTATTCAATTTGAAGTTTTGAATAAAAGTCTTTCTGATAAGACTCCTAAGCACCTTCTTTGATTCTCAAAGGATCATTAAAGCTCATATTAAAATGTTAACTCAAAACACTACCTGAAGCCCTTTATCACTCAAATACTGTCCCTTCAATGTAAGCACAACTTCTATATTTTGTCTTTTTTGTTATTTTTCTTAATAAAAAGGTAGGTACTCACTTGTAAGGATTAAGCATTCCCTGGTTTTCCCCTGTGCCTTATTATCTTGTACTCAATTCAAAATAAAATGATTTAGATCACAAATTGCACAATGTATTTCTTGGTAGTCTTGATTTTATAGACTGGTTTTATTTTTGATAACGGTATTTAGCAATTTCCAATTAGATTTCATAAATCAAAACCTGAATTTATGGGGTAAATGTGTCTCACAGCGAGCCATCTCAGTCGAGCAGTTGTGAATTCTGCATGTTAAAGAAACATTTTTTGGACAGTTGTTTAATGTCCAAAGCTAATTGCAAATTGAGCATGTGTTCTCCCTAACTTAAAGGGACAGTTTGTTTTTGGGGGTGCTGTAAAGTTATTTTTCCTACCTTGCCAGTGTTCGACAAACCCATGGGTGCCTTTTTATGTCTGTACGTGCAGTTTGAAGGTATTTTGAACAATGCGTTTAAGACTAGTTTAACTAAATTCCTGGATGTCTACGGATCAAATTGTAGCTACTCTAAAGTTGGGAAATGAATCTCAAAAGCTGAAGATTTAATACTCATTTGTTTAGCCTAGCATCAACAATGTATTTACTTTTCAAACGTAATAAAAGTATACATTGTATAATGTTAGACCAGCTGTCCATCTTTTTAAGTGTTTCATCAAAGAAATTAGTTAAACTAGGCTAAGATCACTGTTCAATACACTGTACCTTTAAAACTGCACTTGGAGACAAAAAAAAGGCACTCATGAATTGCCTGTCTCTGGCTAACTAGGAAAAATGGCAGCATTCTCTAAAAAACAAATCTAATTTGGATGTACAACATTGTACCATGTCAGCTTAACCACTAATTGGGGCTCCCTCGTGGCTCTGGTTTTTACACATTTAACCACTGGTAACTGAGATTATAGATTGAACCCTGTTCAATGAACCAAAGTGCAAGGCCTGTACTGCACTGCCTTGTGTCACTCAGGTTTTTTTGCCTGTCCAAAGTGAACAATGACATTAAATGGCATGTGCAGATACCATAGAAGAACTTACTGCCTTAAGCAAACCCTGGCAGAACTTTCTCAAATACTACGGGCGCCAACTGTAGCTCCCGCCTTCCTTGAAGCGGCCCGGCCAGAGAGGAAATGACTCACGGAGTGGTCTGTTCCAGCGTTAAGCTTGGAAGTTGGATCTTTGATTTTTTTCCCTCTTGTTGCTTTTGGAATGTTGCTATAAGCTCTGAGCCCTTGACATATCAATCAATATCTTTCTCTTGAATTGTCTTCATTTAATTCTACTTTTAGAGCAGCCTAGAGGCCTTTTGCATTGGATTCATTGTATTGTGTTATTTGAATAAATATCTTATGTTTGCCAGGCTCAGCACTGATTATTTTATTTTCCAAGGTGATTTGATGGCCAATCATATGCAAAAGTTAGTTACATCGTAGACAGTGAGTTGTGCAGTTTTAAGCTGCCATATATTTTCTTGACATTCACTACAGAAAAACAGTGCCTCCATACTGGAATAATTGATATTTTAGAAAGCTTTGAAGTGTGTAATCAAAATAAACAACTTGAGTATCAAGCATATGACTCAAAATTCCCCTTGGATGTAATCAAAATATACAACTTGAATATCAAGCATATATAACTCAAGACTCTCACAACCTGTACGTTTGTTTTGTAGCTTGGCCTTGTTTTCCTATTGATATAAATTTGCCCATAATTATCCAACAAGAGTACTTAACAGTTTGTGAGTATGGTATTTTGGGCACTGCCATGTGAGTTCTGTGGCATTGAACCACACGTGTGAATTCTGCTGTATTGTATGGGTTGCTGTAGGGGTGTCCCCTGGCCGTCCTGGCGTGTTGGTTGTCTGCGCTATTTGCCTTTAGGGTGTAATGGCATTGTTCTGTCTCTTATGTTCCAAGGCATTATATTGTGTTGCTAGCAAGTGCGCCGACAGAGAAGCAGCACCTGGAATGGTGAGTACCCAGAGAAATTTATGAGAATAAGAAAGCAGCAGTAACCGAGTGTGAGTGAAACTGGAACGAATGAAGACGTCTATGTAGATTTCTTTGGGTGAGATTGCTTCTTATTTGTGGCCATGCTGTTCATAGAGCACAAAAAATAGTTATAAATATTTTATGTCCAACTGTTTTGTCAGACGTTCCTCTGGGTAAAAGGCTTGTTTTTATCTGATCCATCAGGGTGGGTTTGGTAGAGTCGAAAATCAGAATCCTGGTTGGAAACCTGGAGAAGAACGAGTTCATTACTCTGGCCCATGTCAATCCACAGTCGTTCCCTGGCCCCAAAGAAGGCAATGGCAATGACGTGAAGTGAGTACCCTGTTATTATTTAAAAGCATTTTAATCAGAGCATAATCTTATTTTCTTGAGGCTTTTGTGAATGCTTTTGGAGCATCTGACATTAATGGTCAAAGTGAGATTGCTTCCTGCTATTTTATGATTACAAAATTATTACCAGTACAGTATAATAGTACCTTGCAGGTTCAACTTACTGCTAAACTTCTCTCTCCTAATTAGTATGACGATCATATCAATCATATTTAATCTTTGGCCAATTCCTAAGACTTTTTTTCTATCCTTTCCATTTGTTCCAGAGAGGAGCTGAGCACCATGTGGGTTATTGGGATTGTCTTCAAGAAGATGGAAGGGTCTGAGAATCTGAACGTCGACCTGACCTTTGACATCCAGTCTTTCACTGACACTGGTGAGGATTTTGAGAGTTGTGTGATGTTATTTGCTTAGCTTTTCGAATAGGTTCTTTCAACTTTGGATACATTAATTGGGAGATGTGTTGCTGGAAGATGCGTTTTTATCCAAATTTCATCAATAGATTATCCCAGATTTACATTTACCCTCCCCGCGGGAAATCTACAGATTTACTCAGGAATGTGTATACATTTACTGCCCCACTGGGAAATGTGAAGTAGTTTGTCAAAGGGTAGACCCCATGACCAATATTTATGCCAAGTTTGGCGCTAATTGGGCAACTGGTGTGCTGGGAGAAGCGTCACGAACAACAACATCCATGTATGTGACATATACTGCAATGTAAAAATATAAACCAATAAGTACCCCCAAAATGTTATGAAATGTCCCTAGAATATCAACAGAGGGGGGCATTGTTTTGTACATTTCAAACACTGATGACTGTAAGCCTGCCTGCCTGTCTGTCTCATCATTGTGTTGTATGGCTGCAGTGTACAGACAGGCGATAAGCAGCAAGATGTTTGAGCAGGAAATGAAGATCTCAGCCATGCACGTGAAGAGGAGACAGCTCCACCAGTTTCTGCCAAACCTCAAACGCAGAAAGGTCTGTCACTTCATTGCATACAGATTGAGAAGAAAGTATATTTCAACACATTTCTTATTATACAAAAATAGTCATACATGTTTTGAGATACTCTTATAAGGAAGAAAATATATAGAATTTTGAGAGACCGTAAAATATATCTAAAAGTAAAATATATCTTAAAAGTGAAACGTATGGGACTTCTTCTCATTCATATCATATGACCTTAAACTGTGGATTAAATCAGATGTTTCAGAGACACATCAATCCTGTGTCTTTCTGATGTAACTAAATTGTGTTATATGTACGGTACGGCGACGTATCTCTCCTGTTTGTGACTCTTTTTGTGCTGCAGCATTCCACTGAGGGTCTTCGCCAAATGAATGACAGCAGTCTCGACCTATCGATGGACAGCGACAACAGCATGTCAGTTCCCTCGCCTACCACTGTGTCATCTTCTACCCCCATCAGGGGGTCCACACTGGGCCTGCCTCCAAACCCTTTTGGGTGAGTCCCAACTAAGTCCCAGTCATTTAGCATAAGGTATGTAGCCATAGATGCACTGCTGCATGCTATGCCGCTGCCCGAGAGAGGAATCGCTCACCTAATACAAGCCTATTAATTCAATGTAGGTGCAAGGTGGAGATGTCTTAAAGTCTTTAAGAAAGCCTTGAAGATATGGCTTTGACAGTCCTCCTTTACCTTGCAACCTGCTCTTCGGTTGATGAATTAGGGGCCTCAGGGTTTCACAATGTTGCCTCACATCAAGATGGTCTTGAGTTCAAATCCCACTGGAGGCTGACTTGAGCCTTTGCGTGTTGAGCATGTTCTCCATGTTTTCACACAGGTTTTCTTCTCAAACTAAAAAGACATGCATGTTAGAGACATACTCCTGCCACTGCCCTTGACCAAAAGAGCTGCAACTGGTCCCTGGGGGCCAGAGAATGGCTGTCTCCTAATAGTTAGGTCCTAATAGTTAGGATGGGTTAAAGTTTCGGCTATGAGTGAATGTGTTTGACAATATACAATAACAAAAAGTAGTAAATTATGAGATTTTAATATCAAGGTTATTAGTATTTAATACGTTTAAAATCATGTGCTTTTCATCGATCAGGACAATAAAAAAAACTCAATACTCTGCCAAAAATATGTTTTTACGTTTTGTCTTTACGTACCAACAGGGCCAGCTCTGGATCTGTCACAGTCCCCCACCCAGAGGCCCAGACAAAGTCCAGACCCGCGGGGGAAGCAGAGGGAACCAAGCCCACCCTGATGCGCCAGCGCTCCATCCCGGCCACGGTGCCATCCAGCAGGACCCCGCCTCCTTCCATGGGCCCTCCCACTGCCAAAAGACCAGGCTCCCCCCAGGCAGAGGCGCCAGCAAAGAAGCTCAAAGCCGACGAGGTCCAGTTATATTTTCTTTTGTTATTTCATATTTGTCATGCTCAGCCCTGTAGTCATAACAGACTACAGGATAACTTGTAAGTCAATTGAAACCAGCTGAAATTCTAGCAACAAGTGTTAGTGTGTAATCTCTTGATTTCCTTCTGATTTTAGGAAACAGGCTCAGAGATGAACACTGCAGGCAGTCAGGGATGTGCTGATCTGCTACCCAGTGAGACCCTGTCTCCCCCCGTGGTGAAGAGAACCCCCTCACCCCAGCTAGAAGAGACCATGGCTGAGGTCGGCTTACTTTTACCCTGGTTGCTTTTACGAGGCTGTTTGGCAAGAAAAAAAAAGTTTTCTTCATCTAGGTCGGGCCCCGAACATCCGGACGTTTGTTATATTGACAATTGGGTTTCAATTCCAAGGTCCAGACGTTCAGTGTTTTCTTTTTACAAACTGGCTCATGAGGCTATTCACTCTGCACTTTGCTAGTGTTCTGCTTTAGAGATGATATGGAAACGGTCTGTGTGAGTGGTGTATGCGTGTTTGTACAAATGACTGGATCTGCGCACTGAGCGAACATAACAAAAAAAACAATACAAAGCTTTATAGTTTGATTCTCTATCACCACCGAATGTTCAAAGCCTAATAAATACCATTTGGGCCATCCCTTCTGTAGCTTCAACTTGAATAATTGTAAACTACGGTGTTAAGTGTTTTTCTGATTGCTCTCCTCATGTCTCGGTGTGGTCTCCTTATGAGAAATGGTTACGATGACAAATACATTCTTATCCCTCTCAACTTTTAACTTCTTGGACTCAACCATGTTTTGTGTTTTCCTCTTTTCTATGTAGGATCCAGTCAGTGAGCCAAAAGAGGAAGAAGAGAGCGTTGCAATGGAGGCTGAGGTAACATGAGCTGATGTGCTTTAACTTTTGTCATTTTGAAGTATCGTTAATGTTTGGAGTGGTACCCTGATTGTGTTTGACATTATATCTTTTACTGTACTATTATCTTTTATATGCAATTTCTAATTTTTCCTTTTTTCCCTCAGGTGACTGAGGAAATACCTGCAGCTGAAGGTGAAGTGGAGAATGGGGCACAAATTAAGGTATTTATTAATCACACGCAATAGATGATGATAATTATTTTGAATTTATTACACCGCACCATACAGTGCATGAAAAGCAAATATATGGTGACATTTAGTCATCCAAAATGCAGAGTGATTCCATTGCTGCCATTTGGAATGAACAACCAGTGTTATGCAGGAGCCCTGGCTCCCATTTGAGCTCATTTCATCCTTGGCTTAGCCTGGACAGATGTCTGTATCGCACCAGGTTATAGATACTAATCGTCTTTACACATCCAGAACGAATTCCTATGCACAATATTTTGTAAAAAGAAACAGCAGCATGAGTGTACTGTAAGCACACATGCCAGCTGAAAACAGGTCTGCTTTTATGTACAAGCAGAAATGAAAACAGGACGACCAACCTGTGGGAGTCACTAGTGCAGTGTCTTCCCACCTGTAAATGCGTCCAATTGTGTTTGTTGGAGCCATGGGGGAATCGAATCCCAGTCTCCACAGTTGTGGGCAGGAACTTTACCCCTGCGCTTCCTGGATGCCCCACACACAGATTGTCTACGTTTTCATTGCTACTGGCTTTGTACATTTACAATAGAAGACCTGTTGTAAGCTTGTGAGTGAGCCTACGGATTTATGTCCAGGCTAAATTACAGTATGATATGGGAGCCATAACATATACAGTATATTAAACAATCGGGTACAGGCCCATGGCCCACATGGTCTTTCTCCAAAACTCTCCAAAATTGATTCAAGGAATGAAATGACAGATCTAAACTATTTATTGTCCAGTTTCTTTAACCTGTCCTTTGTTCCTCCTTCCTTGTCCTCTCAGAGACTGTCTGACCTGTCTGACGTGCCCCTGCTCCCCAGCAACCCCATTCCCGTGGTCAAAAACTCCATCAAGCTTCGGCTCAGTAGGTAGAAGCAGACAAACAGGTGAATGGATGCCTGTCCCAACCCCTTCATCTACCTCTCCTCTCCTCCTCTCCTATTTCCTAGCTCCCCCCCCCACATAATCTATGATGGAATTCTTTGTATTCATTCATCCAGAGTTATAGATGACCCCTCGGTAATGCCTGACAACACAGACAAACAGAGGGCTGGATGTAAGTGTCACCTTGTGGATATTACATTAGTGTGGAACACAGCAGTCGCCACAAGGGGGCGATGAAGCTCTTCTGCTGGCCTCTTCCCCCCTCAAGTTCCTTCCTCCACTACAGTTGGCGCAATGGGTAGAAGTTAACCCAATTAGTACACTGTTCAGAGACCACTTCACTCATCCCCAGTCTGACCCCAGACCTGGCTTCTGGTGTGAAAAGGCCAAACAGGTGCTAGAGCCAAGTTGAAGGATCCAGTGTTTTTTGTTTTTTTCTCCCTGAGCCTTACTTTCCTAGTCATTTTCCATTATGCTGATTGGTTAAAAATTGCATCACTACTTTCACTGTTGAGGTTCACATACTTGAATTGCTGCTTCAATTGTCAAATACAGTCTGATGGGGCCAAACCAGATGTATCTTATGAAGCATTTAAAGGGATATTTCACTTTCAAATAAAATAAACATAAAAAAATAAAATGTAAAAAAAGTTATGGAAAAATCACGTCCCCCTCACGCATTAGGACATTCTAATGCATGAGGGGGCCGTGATTTTTCCATAACTTTTTTCATTTATTTTTTATATTTCTTTTTAATGTTTATTTTATTTGAAAGTGAAATATCCCTTTAAACATGTCCTGTAAAAAAAGAAAATACAAAGTATAGATGATCCGTTCAGACTACCCCATGTTTCACAAACTGCTGGCTCAAGTAAATTGATGATAGGTGATGATACATGATATGAGCATTATGAGTCTGTGTGAGTTATATTTAATTATATTTTTTTTGGAATGATTTTTCTTTTCTACCCTCTCGTTGCTTTGGTTTGGCAAGGCTCCACTTATCAATGTTGTGCTTTCTTTGTCGGATTGATCAACAGTGACCTGCATTGTAACAATTGTGTTAATTAGCAGAGGGTGAAACAAAGGAGATTTTACTGGAATGCTTTAGTTTCCTCTTTTGATAATATGAAACATGACATGAAACAAAACATAACTAATTATTCTGTGTCAACTGTTGTTTTGCCTTTTGTTTTAGTGAATCAGGGAGGGTAGTTGTAGCGAGTTTCGTATTATGTTAAGACTTACTTTCATTAATGGAACTAGCTCAGGTTTGGGTACACAACTGACCAAAATGCTGCTCACATTTGTGGTGATAAATATAGCACAGACCCCTAGCGCCAGATGATGGACCATGTGCATTCAATTATGTACTGTCTACTTTGACTTCATAGTACAGTCCTCCACACCTCAAACCGTGGATTGCGCCGCATCCTCAGCAAGGAAGATGAGCGGTTCTCCAGCAAGCTAGGTCACCTTGTAGGGTAGTTCTGAGGTAGTTTGCGAACATCAAGAATGGTGAAGCTTCGTTTCTCAGTTTGAAATTGCTTTGAGTCGGTTCCTGCACCAGTCATTGGCTTTGTGACAGGTGGGCTAATCCTACCGTGCAAGATAGTGAAAGGCTAGGGCAGCATGGATTAATGGCGTCAATCCAGCATCACACACCTCTGATGCACCCAGCCTGTTACAGGGTCATCAGGAACAAAAAGTAGGACCTACTCCTAATTAAAAAATAATAATGAATACATATAATAACATTTTAGACTGTCATAAATGTAGCTGAGTGTTGGCTGAAGGTTGTGGAAATAGAAAGGAGTTGACCAGTTTATAAACTTTAAAATGTACATGGTGTTGTACAGTAACCTTCAGTGTCTTGTCTTGTACAATAATAGAAAACAAAAAAAAAGTAAGTGTGTGGAAAATATGACTTGAGCTTTAGCCGTGATGGTTTTGAATGTGGCATTAATTATGTCTTACATAACATAATATCACATCGCTTTGGTGAATAAAGACAGTTTATTTTATTTTGTTTAAATTTTGTTTTATATTTTTTACATTTGTTTGGTTACATTACAGAATTGGAACTGAAGGAATGTTAAACTGGTTAAGTTTGATTTAGCAGCGCTAGATCTTAGTAGTTGACTGTATTGAAAGCTTAGAAGGTGTACAAATTTTTCACCTCATTATTTTGTTGATTTATCTCAACATTTTTGGCTTTGTCTGAATCGTTTGTGTTAATCATGTGGAATATGTTAATATGAAACCAGATGAAGACCACTGATGATATGGTGCGTAAAAATTCTAACTGTATAGATCACTTTTTCAACAAAGCATTCTCTTGTTCTTACAATGCTCCTTCTCAGTTAAAGTTTTTTCTTAGGCTTATTTGTAAGGATGGGGTATTGTACTTTTTCACAAATAAAGGTCTACGATATTGCAGAGATGTGCCGAGAGTCCTCATTCGTCAAACAAGGCCATTCCACCACGTATTAAACTTTCATATTTCCATACACGCAAAACAGTGGAGTTGTTCAAAAATCATTTGAAATAAAAGCCAGATGAAATCTCTGAAATAATGTATCATCAGCTTAGGGGATTTCTGTCAGACGAGACACCCAGATATTCATCCCAGGGAGCAGACTGATAACATGGCCTAGTTAAAAATGTTCTGTTGTTTGCATCCCAATCCGGTCAAAATTTCCCAAGACGTAGCTTGTAAGAACGTGTATGTTGTTGCTAAGAAACAGTCTTTCCTGTGCCCCCTGTAGGTGGTCCTCTTATGAATATCATTACAGATCCCCTATTCAGTAAGACACCTTTATCCCTTTCAGTGCATGTTTGGCACTATTTTCACTCTTTATGGTAAGGATGATGTTTATCTTCATATCTATGCTAACTCAGACTCGCTGCTTCCCATATAGGCTATGTTTACTGTAAAATGCAGTTGTGACTCTGGAGCTTCAGAGCAAGCGGACAAGCTACTGTAAGGAGGGAGATCAGATTCTGAGCTTGGTATTGTAAATAGCTCAATTTATGTCCAAGATACTAGTGCTTATGGACGTGACAAAGGCCCATGCCATATACTTAATGAACACTTTGCAGATTTTCAACCTTATTTCAATTTATTTTTCATGTCTGCAATGTCCACAATACTTGCCAATGTTCTCCTTTTCACTACAGTGAGCTTTATCAGCCTAGTTTAATATCGCCACCCAGTGACTTATTCTGACATCATTGAGTGACAGAAGAACTACAACAAGCAGAGTTTCTAAGTAACCCGACCAGCTCAGAAACTAATTTTGTACTAAGGCAATAAGATGGTCTTCATCAAAGAAAAAAAAAAATTACTTAAATTTTAATTAACAGTTGTTGCAGTGTATTCTTGGGAATTCTCTGGAAATCTTCTAATGGAGTGGGATGGAAGCCTTACAATGTTGATTTCTCTTTTGGCAAGCACTTCTGTCCATAAAATAGTTATTTTATTGCCTGCACACTAATGATATCAACTCACTAACCATATTTGGATGGTCAACTTCCTTACGTGCAATGTATACTGGTAAATGTAGGCACCATTATAGTGAGCAGGAGAGTTCTAATTTTTCCGTCAATATAGTTAGTGTGCAGTGAGGATTTTATTGGTTCAATTGACAACGCTGACCATCATAATAATTGCATACCCGGTATTCACAATAAAAGGTGAAGTTCTCCTTTAATGGCAGCGACGGTGCCACTAAATACCTCTGTCATTAATCATAGACAACATTAGGCCCTCATCCAGAGGTGCATCCATGGGAGGTCCAGTCCAGGGCGTGAGGCTCCCCAAGAGTTGTGGCTCCTCTTACCCCAGCAGAGTGCACTCTGTGTGGGGTGGAGGCCCAGGGCATGCCCCCCTGTTCTCCTGCTGGGCCTCCATCTGCTGCGAAGTGGTTAGATGCCCCGATTGATGGCAAGACAATGAGTTTATGACATGTGTCCCCCATGAGTGACGGAGGGTCTTGTCCCAACTGGGCCTCCTCACTTCCACGCGCCTCACAGTTGTAGTGGGCAGCATGCCAAGACTAATGGGGGGACTGGTTGTCCTGCTGCGTTCTGGGGCTTGTAGTCTACAACTGGCGAGCTACCCGGCACTAAAAGGAAATATTTTTTGGCTTCTGTCCGAAGACCTTCTGGTAGGGGTGTGGTAGCAGAACAAGTTAGGTAACATTGCCACATGTGGCCTTTGAACAGCTATTATCAGCTATGATGAGACGACTGTTCATGTATGAAACTGATGTTTAGTCATACACAATCACCTCACATTGTCAGGTAGCCTTGAAGATGTCATTTCTGATTAAAACAATAAAATAAAAAAAGACTAAAAGGCTGTTGATAGCTCTCAGTCTGCTGTCAGAGAGCCCAAGGTGAAAGCAGGCGCAGACAAGGACTGCCTTTGTTTCACTCTTCTGAGACGCTTTGGGAAGCCTTCTAAATCGCCTGCTCCCCCTCCTCTGAAGTTCCCTAGTTTAACCCAGCCGTACCTGTTTCATGCACCTGTCAACATCTTTGCCTTGTGCTTCTTCATTGGGTACTAGTTAAAAAAGCCCCCCCCCCTCCCCTCACTCTCCTTCCCCCTTGCCCAAAACAGGTGATAAAAGTAAGCCTGCTCACATTTGAGCGACTGAAACAATGCTACTGTACCTTCAAAGGAAGAAGATGCCACATTGTGAGATGATGGGGGGGGATGGATATGAAAGGGTTCTCCGTTCTTCAGGGTGAGATCAGAGGAGGCTGGGAGTCATGCGCTGTAATGTTGCTTTGAGTGATCTGACCAGTGTAGCGGGTGGATAAGTATCATGATGGACAGACAGACTTGCTGGGGTGTGTGTTCGTAAGTGCTTTGTTGCAACGACTTGGCTATACAGTGGCCGCCAAAGGCTGTCAACTCGTAACAAGATGGTGTGTGTGTGTGTGTGTGTGTGTGTGTGTGTGTGTGTGTGTGTGTGTGTGTGTGTGTGTGTGTGTGTGTGTGTGTGTGTGTGTGTGTGTGTGTGTGTGTGTTTGATGCGGTTGCTAATGGACAGATATAGTTCTGGGTTATTAATAATTTATATAATCTATAATCTGGTAGTGATTTCAGAAAGGTCTATGAATAATGATGGGGCGTATTGAAGGTCGGTATGCACTGTATAAGAATAGGCTATTATAGGCAAACATATCACCAGTACAAAGTTAAATACCTTGTGCTGTTCTCGCTCCAAGATTTCATTTTCATTTTAATATATAATAACTTTATTTAATGACATAAAAGATGATATAACTACATGTTTATCCGATACCCCCAAAAAACTAGTAGT
Organism: Gymnoscopelus braueri; assembly: GCF_963280865.1. NCBI lineage: Eukaryota > Metazoa > Chordata > Actinopteri > Myctophiformes > Myctophidae > Gymnoscopelus > Gymnoscopelus braueri. The sequence continues at coordinate 35,068,259 of NC_137616.1, read as the reverse complement.
CAAAGTTCAATAAAAGTAATTTAGGTAGTGATTCAAGTTTAATACCCAAAATTAGTATCAGCAGTGGAAAGCTGTCTCTTTCTATTATTTACAAACCTGAATGTGCCATGAATTCACTTGGCTTAATTTTCCCTCACAGCTCTGACCAGTCTTATTTCTTCTGCGAGCAGAATAAGCAGTAGAGAGGATAAAACATGGTAGTGACTTTTGACCAGTGAAATGCACCTAATTTAAAAGCAGCCTAAAGGGTTTAATTGAGGTCTACTACAGACACCATAAGCATGGCACGGATGTGCACCTGTGCCAGGAGCTGGTGCCCAGGATGGCACCATGCCAGGGCTGCTAGTCTGCATGTCTGCCTGGCGCGGAGGGTAGCTACCCGCTGATGAGGAATTAGAAAGTCATTAAGGAACACAAATAGCAAGATGGCAGAGTCAAAACCAACCGCAGACTTGGATTTATGTCTTAATCTAGATAGCTCTGAAAAGACATTGTTATAGGCTGGGCCTTTGTGTTAATAAATTGAATGAAGGAATATGTCACTCATTGGCCGTAGGGATTTATTGTCATCACTCTAAAAAGACAAATGGAAGGGGTTAATTGATTGGTCCAACGTACAGCCAATCAGTTAAAGGCATCTTGTTGCCAACAAGAATGTAATTCTCAGCCAAGCTATCGTGTAAAAAAAAAGAAAACAGCCCTGCTTTGAACTGTGTTTTAAAGAGTTTGAGCTAGCAATGGTTCTGACATGTCCCACTTGGTTATGGCGTAGAAAAGTGCTGCCACTCTTCAGCCCCGTATGCAGTATCATTGTCTTGTGCCATGGCTCTCAGCTTCATGTTGTGCCACCTCCAGTCGGCTCCAATCCCAGCCCAGCTCTCCCATCTTGCCACCTCACGCTCGCCGGTCACAGTCAGCCCCGCCGCGCAAATGCTTGTGGTACCTAATTAAGGCCTTCATATGCAAATGAGGTCGGCGGTCGTACTCACAGCTGGCAACACTGGCAGCTCAGACTCTAGAGGTTCATCCGAAGGGCAATGAGGCCTGGGGTGTTGTCGGGCAGTTATGGAGGTAGACTTGTAATGCTGGCGGTGAAGCAGGGGGGGTGGGTACGTTTTGGCTGGAGTGGATGGGTCCAGGAGTCTTGGGCGATGGTTATGTGGATTGGGGTTTAGGATTGGGATTAGGGGTTGGGATAATGGGAATAGGGATTGAGTAATGCAGTGTTTCTCAAATGGGAGTACATGTACCCCCAGGGGTGTGGTGGTACAGGGGGTATGTGAGAGAAAATCTAAAACTTGGCTAGCGCAACTGTTATTGGATAGAAAGTGATACTTATTTTTTGCCATTATGGCATTTTATTTTGAATAATATTGCACCTTGAATTTCTGACCAATCACACAACATTTTTGGTGTCTCTGCTGCGATGTTTGGCTTATACAAAATTCTTGAAAGTGCAAGAACTGCCGAATTGAACTTCAAGCTCACCGAACTTTTCGACAAGAAGTATGCTGTGACCATTTTTCTCACTGCTGTACTGTTTAGGCACTCTTTGTCTGAGTACTTCCACCTGAGAATTCTGAGTAACTTCAGCAGACTGTATCTGATCACTCTCTGGCGAGTGTCTGTCTCACAGAGACCTTCAAATGAGCCACGTGCATTAAAGTGCAATTCAGGCCCTATCGCTTCAGAGGTCAAGGCATGTGGGACTCTGACAGATATCATGGATGAGGCAATAACTCCTACTTCCTGCACTTAAATTCCGGAGCTGTAATGTATTGCACTTTGAGAGTTACCCCAAGGCTCGCTAGCTGCATGAGTCATTGACACACCAGTGGCTCCGATTGCACAGTCAATTACCCATCTACCTTTCGCTGGGCAGGAGAAGAAGACAGCGAGTGAGTTCATCCATGCATTCAACCTACACCAGCCATGCCTCCTCTGGAGGTGAAACCCATACACAGACGGGAAAGACAAGAGGAGATCTTTTTTTTTTTTTTTTTCTCGCCTCTCTACGTGGATAATAAAGGTTAATAACAGTGCTTTCCTGTGTCATATTTGACATGACCAGTCATCGCAGTAATTACAATCATTACACTCCAAAGGATGTCTAGTTATCCCTCTTAAACACAGGCCGCACAAAGGAAATCAATTATTCAATCAGAGCTCTCCCATTCATCCCTGGCTGAGTTCACTTCATTTTGGGCCTGGGTGAATCTGCCGCAAATAAGCCCTGCGACCGGAGAAGAAAAGGCGAACAGGCCCCTAATTTGTATCCTTTCAGACGGTCAATCACTTTTCAAAGGAATGCAAGCTTATTCTGACAATCAGGCCGATGTGAATGGGAATGGGTTTCATCTGGTACTTTACATAAGTTATCTGGCGATAAAGAAGTGGTGGTAGTGCGGGGGGGTGGGCACTATCTGTCTACGAGAGCAGAGAGCAGACTGCCCCCCGCCCTGCGCCACTGTCCTCCCCTCGTTCCCCCCACCCCCCCTCTCTCATCCCCCTTTCACCTCATCTCTCACCCATCCTACACGCCTCATCTTGCCTGTGCCCACTAGGATTGGCAGCATGTAATTTAAGAGCATGGGCACAAAGACCAAATGCCAAGCCCATAATGGAAGCTGGATGGGTTCTGATTTAAATGGGCCGCTCTGCTCAGGGCCCAGGGCCTGTAATTAAGATCACTGGGACAAAGGAGGAGCGACAGTCTCACAATGCAGCCTGGTTGAAGATGGGGGAGAAAAAATATCAGTTCCCCACACCAAAATTGGAGAAGATTTTATTTCATTTAGTGGACATAGACTTCAGTTGAGCAGAAGAAAGTCAGTCATTTACCTATAAATGACTGAGTCACGTTTCTATCGGGTTTGTTGGCATTTGTATCTTTCCGATTATCTGATTAATTTATTTTCTGGTAATTGTGTGGACTCATTAGGATTAAGAAGTGGATGTTTGGCTGAAATTCAGGTAGTCATGATGATTAACTTTCAAGGATTTCCACCGCAGAGCACATGTCCCCTTAATTGCGCGTGGAGTACGACACATTGCAAAGAGCAACTTCACTTCAGAGAGAATTACTATTACCAGCAAGTAGTGACTCCATCAGCATTCCTGCAAGGGTATTTGATCAATCTGAATGATGAAAGGACCAAGAGAGGCCTTCATATCCGGATGGAGGGCTGGAAGACTCGTCGTCCTCCACATGCATACTCCCTCTATCACTCTCTCCTGAACCTTTCTTTCTTTCTTTCTTTCTTTCTTTCTTTTTTTTTCATTCCCGAGGACACACTCTAGCTCCTAGAGCTCAGGGTGGTTGTGTGTTCAGACCTTTTTCCGTTTAATTAGATTTGTTAAAACAATTTTTGGAGTGCTTTATTCGGTAAAAGCTCTCAGGGGTTAATATCCGCAGAACACTTCTGTTCGGCTTCTTTTCACCAATGGAGCATAAATTATTTAAATTATTCAGAATTGTGCGACCTTTTATCTCACCCCCTTTGAAGGCAGCAAATTAAAAATGCAAATGGACCAACTAATTAATATGCAAATGTATTCATTCCCAGTTAACAATTAGCAATTAAACCTGCAGTGTCTGGAAAGAGCAGTGACAAAATTAGCAACTTACTTTGCGTTTGAAAAATAGTCGGTCCGAAGAAAAAAAATGTGATTGACGAAAATACTTTTACTGACAACCACCTGCCTCGATATAAACAAAATTAATAGGATGTCATGTAGGAGATATAGGAATCTGAGGAGAGCCATGTCACAAACAAGGGAAATGTGTGTAATTTTGTCATGGTTTGGCTCCAAGAGTTGTATATTTCATAACTCAATCAAACGTTAATTGAAACACAAGAGTCTGCGAGGAATTGCTTCTGTTCTCTGAGAGCCGTGCAAACAGACAAAACAGAACGCAAGGTACAGATGAAGAAGCCCGACAGACAGACGGGCATACAAAGCAAGGAGACAGACAAGCAGACAAGGCAGACACATTACATAACATAAATTAACAGCATGCCCCATTGTGATATTAATTGCTGAAAAAGACCAGTAGGCAACCCCTACAACTCAAGAGGTGTCGAAAGAAGACTCAAATCCCTCAATCCACCGTGTCTGTATAGTCAAGAAGGCTCACACACATTCTTCCACCACACACTATCTCCGCCTCAACACCTTATGAAGCTTAATGTTAAAACTCGGCATCAATCATACATGCCAAACCCTGCCCGTCTTCCCCCTCGCTTGTGAATTGAACCACATCCCGATCCTTTCATCTGATAGCGGGGGGTAGGCACGGGGGGGTGGGTGGAAGGAGATGTGAACTACACTGCCTTTGTAAAGGTTATCTGTGATACACAGACCTGGGGGCCCTCAGGCTTGGCACCTGGCTCACGCAGAGTTCAGGCGCGTCGCCGCTATTCACCAGCGAGTAGGTAGAGGGTGATGTATGTATGTATGTACGTACATACGCATAGAGATCACTGTCAGCCATAGCGCTTATATGACAATGGAGGTCAGTCAGTCGATCAGCATGGAGGTGAAAGAGAACTACAAGGGAAAATCGATTTATTTTTCTCCTTTTTTACTTCATTTCAAAAATAGGTAAAATAGCCACTCTACGAGCTCACATTGCACTGCGATGCAAGGCATTGTGTGCTTGTAGATCTGGTATTTTTTCCAAACTTTGTTGTTAACGTCAGAGGACCATAGACTACACTACTAATCAATGTCTTTGTTCAACTTGATCTCTTGTCAGCAGGTCCTGCTGCCAGAGGGTCTGAAACACAGTCAGCCATCATCATCCTCCCACAAACAGCAGGGTGATTCCCATACCTCTAAACGTGATCATTGTGTTTCATTAACTTGCATTTAAAGTGCGTGCCGTCCCCAGACGCTGGAATGTTATATTGCCAAAGAAGGTTCATATTTTATTTATCGCAGCTTAATATTGTTTTTGAATATTTGCGGTGCCTTTAGGCCTGGCTTGCAGTGGTGTTATACTCTTTAATTTCTCTCCGGAATTGAATTTCTATCGCTGGTCGTGACGTTTGATTAAAAGAAAATTCCTGCGTAAAATGCAAACTAACATACAGTTATTGTTCAACGCCGCAGCTGTTTGCTACAATATTGTTTAGATTAGGCCTACCCTCACATTTTCTTTATTTAATTCAGAGCTTAATTGAATTGTTACTCGTTTAACTTGTGTAATGGGAGCTGAATTGCAACCCATTTGTGAACATCTCACCTCACTGACCGATTGTGTCGATGACAACATGCAGTTCTAATTCCTTCGCTGGTTCCATGTATACACACACACATGCTAGTAATATAGCCTACTAGCTAGCTACCACATAATTACTGTACTCCACACAAGACACTCCATATGCATCTCTTTATCCGCTCACTCGTGGAATAAATAGACCCTAAAACAGAAAGAAATGCAGCAAAGACGAGCTTCTTTAAAGCAAATGGGCTGGGGGGGTGGGGTAGATAATTAATTCTGAGATTAATGTACTGTAGCCGTGGTGTGTTATTAAAACGCTATTTTTAAATTACAGCTCAGAAAGCACCCCCTTGGGATTAAGAGAGTTAGCCACTGATCTCTGCTTAAGTTATGGATGCAGAGTGAAGGAGGGGGGCTTCTATCCTACATGCCCAGGTCCCCATCTTATGGCTCCTGCTGTGGGCTAACACTGAGATTTCTTTGTGGGCTAACGCTAAGAATCTTTTTGGTGTTCGCCTGCCTCAATGAATCACTAAAAAAGGGCCCTTTGTTTTCACCAGCCCCTTTATCGCTGGCGTTGGAAGCAACACTTTTCATTAAGTATTTACTGCATTTGATAAGCAATGCCCACTGCTGGCTTAAAAAGTGGTGTTTTGATTAACATATCTTGCTGTGCCTGTTGTAAAAACACTTGTTCATGGAACGGGTGTGTGAAAGTAGTTCTAAGGCAGCCGATAGGAATGCTGGTAATGCGCTACAGTTAGAAAAGATAAAATGCTTATAAGGCATCTGGGTGGGGCAGGGATAAAGTTGCTGCCCACCACCATGGAGACAGATTTGATTCCTCCACAGTGCCTCCGGCTTGGCCCGGGCGCTCCAACGAACACAGTTGGCCGGGTTCACGGTTGGGAAGCTGATTGGGGCGGGGAGGGGTGATCTCTGTCGTTGCACTAGTGACTCCTACAGGTTGGTCGGTGTGCCTGCTCAGTAGGAAGCAGAACTGGTGAGGATGAGCATGTTCCTCTGCTCTGCATGTGTTACACCATCCCGGTGAAACTCTTCACTATCGGGTGAAAAGAAATGGCTGGTCATCGCTACATCCTCCCTAAGGACCAAACAGCAGGGGTCAGCAGTGACAGGACCTACATGGGGGATTTGGGAATTGGCATATAGCGAAGATGAGAAAAAAAGAAAGAAAAAAAAAGATAGAAAGCTTCACTCTTTGAAAGCTCAGAGCAGGCCCAAATTATTAGTGCGACTGTAAAGAGCAACGGATGCCTTACAGCAACTCTTTGTTTACTACAACTGACAGAAAGCAGTGTGGTCGGTTTGGCAGGACAAACAAACTGCATCAACACCTCTCTGATAGGTGTGATGTTTAGTAAGACACTAAGAAGTATTTCATTTGAACTGAATGGTGAAACAAGACTGTGAAAGAGAGGCCAGTAATATAACAGAGAACAACACACTGTGTGTGCGTGTGCGCACACGCGTATGTGCATGTGTATGCCTACTGCATGTGTAATGTAATGTATAATGTAATGTATGCTAATGTTCTAACCATCATGTATCACATACGTTATCTGTATTATGTATAGGCCTACAGTCTTTGTTTTATTTACCTGTTTCTATCTCTTTTCCTTCTGCTCTCACTCCACCTCTATCCTCTCTCTTCTCACAGAATACTACAAAATGATGAAGAAAAAAAAAGAATTTCACCCACTTCTTTACACCAGTAAACCTGTGAAGTGACAAATAAAGCTGATTCGGATTCTGTATCAGAAATGTATGTGTTTGAAATGTGAGCATGCGTTGCTGGTGTATGTGTGTGTCATTTACCTGTTTGTGTGTGTACTGATTCCCCGTACACACCAAGTCACACACGCACGTGTGCCGTGTGTTACATGTATCTGTAAGTAGTGCACACACACACATGCGTGCGCGCATGTGTGTGTGTGTGTATGTTTGTGTATGTGTGATATTCTGCTTTAACATTGGCAGTGAGTGTGCACCTGTGGCTGCTGGCAGACCATCATTCCAGTGTATCCAGGCTCCAAAGGGACCTTGAAGCCTGCCGCTGTGGGAGAGAGGAGTCTGTCCTGCTAACCGTAATTAGCACAGGCCTGTTGATTCACTGGTAATGAGAGGGAGTTCATTAGCGACATACTAATTGCGGCATATTCCAAAATCACCACACCAACGATGCCCCCCACCCTAACACACACAAAGTTTACACTATTTATCACATCAGAGATTAAAACGAAAATCCAAAAAACAGCTAGGCTAACTTTTAAAGAGTTTGGAGTGGAAGCAGATGGGGTATGGATGGTGTTTTGGTGATTGATCTCACCATGGGACAGAAGTAAGAGGGAGAGAGAGAGAGAGAGAGATGGACTATAAATTAGGCATAACAGAATGCTTCCTTTACATGGGGACACACACAGGCAAAGGACACGCTGTCCACGTAGAGCAGTTCTCAGACTTTTTGGGCTTCAGAACCCACACTCCCTGATGTCTGAATCCAAGTACCCCTTTTACCAGACTACAATATTTTGCTTAGAAGACTGCAAAGAGAAAACTAATTTATAACTAGCATAATCGTTGCAGTCGGGTGGTTGTATGTCCAAAACCTTACCTTTTGTATTATTATTTAAAAAAAACATTTTAAAATAGTGAAAATAGACGATCTACAAGATGTACAAGTGATGTTGTTCACTTGTACATCTGCTGTTTTTACTAGGCTACTTTTGTGCAGTGGTGGAAAAAGTACTCAAATGTTTTACTAAGTACTTACTTAAGTAAAAGTATCAATACTGCAATGTGGAAATACTCAAAAGTTACCTGAGTAAACATACAAAGTATTGGTATCAAAATGTACTTAAAGTACCAAAAGTAGAAAGTACTCATTATGTAGAATGTCCCATTTCACAAGTTTTCAAATGTATACAAATCTTTTGAAAATAGCAGATCTACAAGCTCACAATCCGTCTCATTGTGACACATTGTGAGCTTGTAGATTGGCTATTTTCAAATGGCCGAAATGTAGGCTGTATAGGGCTGAAGTGGGTAATGTATGTTTTGTAATAATAATCAAAATCTACAAAGTAACTAGTAGCCTAACTAAAGTTTTCAAATAATTGTAGTGGAGTAAAAGTATAATATTTGCCATTGAGATGTAGTGGAAAATTACAGTACTGGAGTAAATGTACTTAGTTACTATACACCACTGCTTTTGTGTGACACTTGTATGATGAAGTAGATCTGCTACTTTTACTAGGCTACTTTGGTGTGACACTCTTGTATGATGAATTAGGATTAATGTATGAAAAAAAACATACAAATTTGAAATATGGAGATACAAGTTCTCTACCTGACAACATGGTATGAATGAATGATAACTCACCTTTTGAAGAATATAACATTACAAATTAAAGACTGAAAGCGTTTGCAATTACAGTGAGAAGATTTCTTTTAAACAGTGGCCATAACACTTCAGTATTAAAGTCCAGTTTTGATGTTCAAAATAAAAAACAATATTAAACGACACTCAAAAGAATATTGCTTTCTATTCAATAACAGTTGTGCTAGGCAAGTTTTGGATTTTCTCATACAGCATACACAGTCAATTGTCATAATCAAGGTAATCAAGTACAGGCTCATGCCATGAGCACCTGTCCTCATGCCCTCAGAGTCGAAAAGTCAGAAGTGCCATTTTTGGGGGGCTAGTGTTGTCTATATGTTTTTTTTTAAAGGAAATTCTATCAAGTACGAAGAGGGAAATCTGTAGTAGTAGCCTATACTATTCTCGAAAAAACAACACCTTATAAATTTAAGAAGAAGGCCAACTAACTCCCGCCTTCCAAATGGTCTTGTTGTCTCATCAATCTGTCAATTTAAGCAGCTGCGTTCCTACTTCCTCCTCCAGCCCTACTAGTTTGTTCTGGTTAATTAGGCTACAACTCAGGTAGGCACTGTTTTAATTATGAAACCAAAATAACTCTTTCTTACTGTAGGCAACGTTTTATGTTATATTTATGTCCGTTTAAAAATGTATTAAGAAGCACACTGTAATTTCGTCATTAGCCTCTGTAGGCTACTTGCAAGCATGCAAGCTATGGGTAGTTATTAGCATGAAATGACGTTATCTGCGTCATGCAACAACTGTGTGTGTGTGTGTGTGTGTGTGTGTGTGTGTGTGTGTGTGTGTGTGTGTGTGTGTGTGTGTGTGTGCGTGTAGTGCGTGCGTGGCTGTGTGAATGCGTGCCTTTGTGCATGCGTGTGTTTAAAACACTATTGTTTTCCTCATAATGTGATGAAACAGTGTTTGGGTAGCCTAGTTGTATAAAATATAACACAATTATACAGGACATGAAAACAGAATATTTTGAAAAGCCAAATTCAGGTCAGAAGGACTAGAATCTTATCATTCCTTTTATTATGAAAGGTAAAACATGAACAGCTGTGTGATTATGAATTTTTAGTGGCATTGCTGGTGTGGTGTTTTAGCTTGATATGACTCCCTGTCCCCAAAATGTTTGTGTATTGGCCCTGCTCTGTGAGTTGGTGCAGATAACATGAATACTGATGTAAAAGATAAAGTTATTTACCCACATAATGTCCTTTGTATAGGCCAATAACATACTGTACTATAAGCACAGTAAACAATATACAACTGAAACTTTGCAGCCTAGAGCAGGGATGTTCAACTAGATTAGGCAGGGGGCCACAATCGTAAAATGACTTGAAGTCATGGGCCACAAGACCGTGACAAAAAAACTTTTAACCGCTTGTTGTGTGCTATAGGTGCGATAGGACACAATAATGGACACATTATGTCCATTATGGTAACTTACTAGGGCCTGCTTCATATTGCATCCATGCATGTTGATGTTTGATAGGAACATTTCTGTGTCAGTCCTTTATAGTGCACAGGCTTAGATTTTGATATTAAGAAAATAAGTAGATATTTCAGTATGTTCTGTGCACGGGTCCCTGGCATGGAAGCATCTTTGTAAAAAGAGTATTGGGGACCAGGTGAAATGTTTACATTTTCGTATGAATTAAAGGATTTTTCATTTTGTTTGTTTTGAGCACCCGGATGATAAGAGCACAAGGTCTTATGATGTATTTGAAGTGGATGCAGATGGCAAAGATGGAAGATGGACAAAATCCACAAAGAAATAGCTCATACAAGATAATGGATGCATTAGGAGAATCATTTCTTTGGTGAAATTAACAACATCCACTCAAAACTCAGAAATAGTTACAGATAGATGGTTTGTGATGGATGCACTGCACTCAAAAACCCCTGTTGTGGTTTGTAGTGAATAATCATAATAATTAATCATAATCATAATCATAATAATTGCCTTGAAAGCTTTGGCCTTACTTGAAAGTTACATTATTCTGAAAGTAGTTAGATGCATGGACGTAGACAACATTTCCGGCTGTTTTGTTTCTTTGTACCATGAAAAGGTCTTTATACTTTTTAAAGATATTTCTGGGGCTTTTTCTGCCTTTATTTAAGAGGACATATGCTGACAGGAAATAGGGAGAGAGATGGGGGGGTGACACACAGCAAATGCCGTCAGGATCAGGAGTCGAACCCGCAACACACTGTAAGACTGGATTACCAGCCTTTGTGGTATGTGCCTGTAGGCCAGCAGGCACCCCAATACTTTTACTTTTGATACTTAATACATATTTTAACACCAGATGCTTAAATACATATGAAGTGAGCTACTTTAACAATTTGACCCAAGTGATTTTCTTATGGGTGACTTACATTTACCCGCATTTGGGTTCCTGTAGCAGCGTCTTGACTGCAAATGCAGTACTGGTAGGTGTTAATTTGGGACCCTGAGTGTCCCAAATCACTAATATTCCTCCATTCTAAATACGATCCTACATTTTCTTCTTATCTATTAATGGTTGATTAACCATTAACAAGCTTCAGTAAACGGTTAAGAAAAACATGGTCATCCTGTACAACCAACCACTTAGTTAAATATTTACATTTAATTTAACATTGGAACATGTAAAAAGAACATGTTCCAGGGGCCACAAGAAAGCTCCGCTGGGGCCGGATTTGGCCCGCGGGCCGCCAGTTGAATATCACTGGCCTAGAGCATAAGCACCCAATACATCATTTGTTGTTTTGCTGTGTTATTATTATTATTGTTTACCATGTTTAACATATTATCATGTGATGAGATGATGAGACCTATGTCAAGTACAGTCAATGTTGTTAATTGCCCTATTACAGTCCTATCTTGTATAGAAGAAAAATACCCAAAAAAATATAGCCTTCAAAGGCAAGAGATTTGTGCATGCATAATGAAAATTAAATGTAGATACACAAATGCATCTGCACAACCATACCCACAGACATTCTCGCACATACACATGTGTGTGCGTGTGTATGTTCTCTCATTCACATACTTTCTTGTACACACACACACACACACACACACACACACACACACACACACACACACACACACACACACACACACACACACACACACACACACACACACATACACACACACACCCGTGTGTGTGTGTATGTTCTCTCATTCACATACTTTCTTGTACACACACACACACACACACACACACACACACACACACACACACACACACACACACACACACACACACACACACACCCGTGTGTGTGTGTGTGTGTGTGTGTGTGTGTGTGTGTGTGTGTGCCTGTGTGTAGTTGTACGCAAGTATGTATGTGTTGTGTCTGTGTCTATCCACGTGTACATGGATGTGTGTATATGTGGGCATCTGTGCAACTGTGTGTGTGTGTGTGTGTGTGTGTGTGTGTGTGTGTGTGTGTGTGTGTGTGTGTGTGTGTGTGTGTGTGTGTGTGTGTGTGTGTGTGTGTGTGTGTGTGTGTGTGTGTGTGTGTGTGTGTGTGTGTGTGTACAAGAAAGTATCTGAATGAGAGAACATACACACACACACACACACACACACGGGTGTGTGTGTGTGTGTGTGACACAACACATACATACTTGCGTACAACTACACACAGGCACACACACACACACACACACACACACACACACACACACACACACACACACACACACACACACACACACACACACACACACACACACACACACACACACACACACACACACACACACAGACAGAGACAATCAGCACTCACATCCAATTGTGTTGTGTGATGTATATTTGTGTTTGGGGTTCTGTGTTAATTGCTCCTCAAAGCTGAATGACATGTTGTGAAATTAAAGAGTTTTATTTAAACGAGCCCTGAGCTGAATCAAACGTCTGTCTGTCTCAGAGGTCAATTACAGGTGCTCCAGCAAATATTCATAGAGTGGGTGACAATTTATGCCAAATATGTACTTAATGCATGCAAGACTTTCGACACAACTCTTAAAAATACATGCCGCAATACAGGGTGTGTTGTGGTTGTCTAAACACAAATCGTTGCCAAGTTTACCCAATGTGATGTTCCAATCAGATACATCATACTATATTGAGGTTTTATGTTACAGCAGAGTTACTTGATAAATACAAACAAACACCCGCACTCTCTTCACTTGCTCAATAAAGAGACTATTTTATTTGTTCATAATAAACTAATAAAATAGTATCTTTATTGAGAACGTGAAGACAGCGTGCAGGTGTTTTTATTTTTTATAGTACGTGATTGCTCCACCAATGAGTGCAACCAGGAGTGCAAGAGCCTTTGGATTAACCCATTAAGACCTGAGGCATCTACAAATGCCTTCTAAATCGGTAGTTCTCACACTTTCAAGAATTATTTTCAAAAATACCAGATGTACAATGTACTTTGTGCCGTACGGTCAGCTTGTATATCTGGTATTTTTGAATAGCCAACGGAAACATCTAAAATGAGGTTGGCAGATGTGACTGGTATTCATTGGAATGCCTTCTGAGGGCAGCATTGGTTGATTGATTTGGTGTCTCGGGCAGGTTGTATGGGTCTGTATGACGACATGAGATGGACTGTCAGGGGAGCTGATTTCAAGACAGATGAGCTGGCACCTGAGAGAAGAATTCACACCGAGAGGCAGTGGCAGAGACCAGAGCTGTCCCGGCCGACAGAGAGTCAAGTGAGCGAGACACCGGGGTCACGATACTGGGAGTCGGGCCAAACTGGAGTGCACGCCAAGTCCAGAGAACCAGGTCAGCTCACTTTCAGATAATATAACTGTCTCTGAGATGCCAAGTTAACGGAACTCCATGTTTTCAACCGAATGCTGGGAATAGAACCTAGACATTACTGAGCTGATTAAGTCCCTGGGTAACTTGATTGTAACACCATCTAGGTGTCTTTACAAGGGTACAGCAGGTACTGTTATTTCAGTATGTTCAAGTGTGTACCGTGTTACGCTATGAAGAATTAGGCAAATCACTCCAACTCACTGTTGCTAATTGGTCCGAATCTTATTCCACTGTTGCAACCCACAATTGATATCCTCTAGAATTGTGCTTTAATTTGGGCAAATGGCAGCATTGATGGAATGAAGATGGATGGATGGATGGATGGATGGAAGGAGGGATGGATGGATAGATGGATAGATATATTTCTACATGGCCCAGGAGAGCCAGGGCAATATCCGTCATCGTTGTGTATTTCTACATAACAAGTGTCTGACCAACGAGGCAATCTCTCCTCAAGAGAGCGATCGTTCTAGCCTCTTCCCTCTGGTTAAGAGTGCCAGGGCTTTATCTGTGAGGCTGTGATGAATTCTCAGCAGACAGACACTCTGTATGGGCCCTGAGTGAGCGTGCATTTAAATGAACCTGTTCTCTCACTCTCACTGCCTTCATATGCTACACAAGGACTTCGAAACTCTCACTCTCTCTCGCTCCCATCAAGCACTACATCAAACACAGTAACAACATCCACCCCCTTCTCTCTATCCCTCTCTCATTCTCTCTCCAAGTCATTTTCCTCTCTGACACCTCTCCTCTCTTGGTCCACATCACTAAAGGCTGCTCTAATTTCCTTTTTAGGGTTGACTCATCCGTGCTCTTTCCCTCTCGCTTTTCTTAAAACCACTTGCGTCACTTGCATGTTCGTTACAGCCGCTCAATCAAACCACAAGTAGTGGTGGCATGGCATCATTCTCCAACCCCTGTCACCCAGACACTCAACCCCCCCACCCCCCAACCTTCAACCCCCACACCTCCACTCTTCGTTTTGAAACAAAATGTGAGGCAGAACCCTGGCGATCACATCATCAAAGCTGTAAGTCAGCCCTCAGGCTGGTGGAGGTGGTATTGGTGGTGGGGTTGTAGTGCTGCAAGACCCAGTCCTCCAGGACCATTACTGTTAGTCTAATTACTGTGGAGACACCTTGCCTTTACACCTGCTCTACTATTAAACCAATAGCTGATGCCTAGGAATCCTGCCTGATTTAGCAGTTAGAGTCTTAGTCTCCCCAGATGCCAGCATCCTTCAATAATGGTAACAAAGAAAAAATATAGAAAGAAAGAAAGAGAGAGAGAGAGAGAGAGAAATATAATATTTCAGGCATGCTGAAGGCCCAGTCAGTAAATGCACTACTGCAATGTTTTGGATTTAGGTTTTGAATCCGGTTCAGGACGTGTGTCACATCTCCTTTACACTTTCTCATTCCTGTCTCTATAATGTCTATGTAATGCGAAACTACCGTACAAATAACAAGAGAGCAAAAGTCACATTTGGTTGTTTCAGTCGTACAGAAATACTAATAAGTCATTTGGAAGCTGGTGCATGAGGATTTTCAAATGAAATTGTTTTTAGACACTGACTTTCTAATGCAAAACAACACTGAAAAGTTTGACTTCAACAATCCTTTATACTTTTTTCCTTTTTAATTATTTAAAAAAATGTTTTATTCTTTTCTTGATAGTTAGTGTAGACTGTGGAGAGACAGGGCCAGGGAGTAACATTCAGCAAAAGTCTGCCTGGCCCGGGAATCAAACAGAGCCTATATGGTATTTGTCTTAACTAACTCAGCTATTAACCCCTTATAGCTCTCTATATAGTCTCTTCTCACTGATAGAAAAATCATAGATAAAACCAACTAGGACATCGTTTGGTGTTGGGTTACATTAAGCATTATACAAAGATAATTTGTATTGGACAGTTTTACATGAGAGATGATGCAGGGCAACAAAGGGAAATAAATACGCTCTCCAATAGTTAAGTTCACATGAATATAACATGAATTATGTGAAACATAACATGTGAAAGGTAACTTGACAAAGACTGCAAGGTCGAAATGTTGTTAATTTTCTGCTGCTGCTGAATTTTAAAGTGAGTTGCGAGCCACCTTGTTTTTTCACAACATGTCATGTGAAAGGTATCACTAACTTATTCAGACACTAATCTACTACTCAGAAAAAGCTAATCAAACCTCAAAAGTTTTATTGGAAATGGAGAAAAGTTCCAGTTTCTTTTTTTCAATTGTTCAGGATTCCAATGTCTTGAGTGAAGCCACTCATTTGTGTCTCTGTAATTTCCGCTTTTCCGAAAATGTCCTGCATACATTTGCACATTAATGTAGCCTGTTGTGTGTGAAGAGGGAGTGTTTTCCTGTGTGATGTCTCGCTCTGTGGTGCAGCCCAGTTGGAGGGCAGGACCAACTGAGATGCAATGATTGGTTTTGTTCTCTTTCACCACAGAGAGCTTTAACACATTCAGTGTTATTGCCTGTTGTCAGTGGTGTCTCCATAGTAGACAAACACCTTTGTTACGCACGTGTGTGTGTGTGTGTGTGTGTGTGTGTGTGTGTGTGTGTGTGAGTGTGAGTGTGTGTGCATGAAAAAGTCGAGGTTGAATGTTTATCTCATGAAAAACAAGACTACAGAGTATAAAAGTCCTGCTAGCGGCCCCTAGAGGTCATGCTGCTCCTTACCAACCAAAGTGGTTTGAACTCACTGACATTGCCCTCCTTAGAGCCCCATACTCTATGTTCATCAGTGATTCCCAACCTGTGGGGCTGGGGCCCACTGGTGGGCCGTGAGGTTATTGCAAGTGGGCCCCTAAATAATTGGCTGAACACTAAGACTTTATTGATAACATAACATATAAAAAATGCATATACTAAGTATACTACATTAGTTCCATTGATCCAAGCACGAACACAATCAATTGATTGATCATTAAAATAAACATAATTAATGCACACGGCCCACCCATCTGACCACTTAACACGGTATCCGAGTATGGGCACTGATCCAGAAACGGTTGGGAACCTGCCTCTGGGGCATTATTGAGGCAAACCCCCTCCCCCCCAAAAAAAATACATTGTCTGCATCGTAGAGAATAGACTCAATCTTGGCCTCTCGTAGCTTATCTTTCACTGAATTGAAGGCAGTGAGACGTTTGTCAGCCTTGGCACAGACATCCAGGACAATGTGTAAAGCTGAGTCTAGGAGCCTTCCTTTGCCCCTGGATATGTTCCTTTTTGGCATAGTAGTGCCATACTATGATGGGATGAGGCCCTGAGGGCACTCGCCTTTCTTCAGAGTTGGGTCCAGAGATCTATAGACACGGTCAATGATCACACGAGATAAAGTTCTCATGTGAGTTGTCCCGAAAAGGACAAAACGAGTGAGATTAGCCCCTTCTGCTCCCTCCGGAACTCCAATGGCTTCGGGACTCTTACTGTACATTTTGTTACCAAATCCTGGACTCAAGGGCAATTCATTTCTCTTGTAGTCGCTTCAATTCGCACGCCTGTGATTCATTCCAGCGGCAGTGGTTCAGTTGTGCAATCCGCTCAAGCGTGTTGTTGATGTTCTGTGCCATGGTAGCTTGCTCCACAGTTACTTCTTCATAGTCTTGGTAAAGTTTTTCAATTTTGTACTTCAAATCATGGTGTAGCTTTTGAGTGTTGGATTTAGTCTCCATCAGAAACTTTTCTTCTTTTTTGTTGAACTGGTCAAATACTTGAAAATCCTTTTTTAATAGGCACTATACTGTTATTGAGAAATATCCACTGGACGCTTGTTAGCATGGTGTAGCAATGCTAATGGAAATGAATGGTATCAACTAACTGGGATCTTTTTACCCTCCACTTTTGAGCCCTTGCTCAAGCCCCACCGTTTTTTAATTCATTAAGATATGAACTACACACAAGTTTTTTTGACTGCATCTTGAACAGCTGTGACGCTATCACAGTAACAAAATTCAGACCAGTGGCATAATTTGGTTACAGCGGGCCCCAATTACAGCGGGCCCAGTACACCCCTGACCCCCCCAGTGCATGCTAGTGTGCCACACACACACACACACACACACACACGCACACGCACACGCACACGCACACGCACACGCACACACACACCATTAATAACTATTTATATAGAGTTATTTAGGCTATTGTATTAGCAAGTAGAGTAGTGAAAGAGAAAGTTATCCGAATTCAGCACCATGGATAGCGCTCTGACACTCGATAAACTGGGTCACTCATATCAACCAAGTCAACTAATCAACCAACTAGAATGGAATGTTAACATAATTATAGCTGTTATTGTCTTGTACTCACCTATTTGAAAGGCATTTGATGAGCCTTGAATTGTGAAAAAATGCTCAGGCATTGTTATAAAAGGGTGAAGTGCAGAGTCCAAATAGCCCACATGGCTCATACTGTAGTAAGCACAATCCAATTTCAGAGTAGCAAAGCTAGCTGCATGACAGCTTCATACCAGCTTTTGTAAATGTATGAGAAAAAGCTTCAGAAAAAAACTCAGCTTGCAAATGTGCTCACTGTTCAGCAATCTTGACCTTTGAATTCAGATTTTGGTGGATCTGGTAAATATTCGTGAGCTGTGGCCTGTGGAACATCGGTCTACTCCATTGCAGGCTGCACCCGGAAGTCATGTTGATGGCTGTCAAGTGAATAAATGGTTGATTCTCAGACATCCAAGCTGTACTTCTCCACTTACTGTATGCCCTTGTCCTTCAAACAGAGGTTTCCATCCACCTGCATCAGCCATTATCTTTTTATTATTTATATTTCTTACCATACTGTACCACCTTCTAGATTTGTCCAGCTCTCCTTGACTTTCTTTTTCCTTAACCTCTGCCCTGCCGTCTCTCTCTATCACTGTCACTCTCTTTTGGGCCATCTTTCATGTTTTCCAGAGCGTGTTTCTTTTTTTTTCTTCCCCTACTAGGTGTTGTGCTGGCGGGGGAGATATGGCCACCGATGTCTGTGTTGTTGCTGTGACTGTCTCTCTGAGATTTGCATAAATAAGCTCCCAGTCCCAGCATGCCCGCGCTGTTGCCCAGGTGCAAGGACATTTGCATATAGAGCCGTGATAGGGCTCCCCAGGGCCCTCTCGGCAACTGCCGAGCGAGTAGGGGGCCGGCAGCACCACAAATGAGTTCTGAATTGGAACCTTGCCGCTGCCCTCCATTTTATGTGTGTGGAGGCACGGAGCAAGGCAGAAGATGACCTGAGAGAGCGCGAGAGCAAGATCAGATGAGGAGCATATGGCAGCAGGCAACAACAGCAGCAGAGACTGTTGGTTAGATTTCGGTACATTCATTTAAATCATTTGTTTGATCCATAACTTGATTTGTTGCTGATTATGGATATCGGCGTAGATCAGTCTGTAAATTGCGCCTCCAGTAAGTAATGGATCCCATAATGACTTTTAACGGCTCTGTTGATGTGTAACAACATTGCTTGTTGGACATCAACCAAGGCAATATCAGCGTAATATGTCTTCACTTTCTCCATTGGCCCCGATCATACTTTCCCATTACCATGGAGTCTCAGCGGCCCTTTGAATCAGCAGAATAGGGTTTGGGAGGCAGGGAGCTGAGCCCAGTTCTGATTAGTCACATGCAGTTCCTCTGACAATAGTCTCTCCATCTGAGCACCACATAGCTGTCTCTCATTCTGGAGAAGCACTCCGATGGGACGCCAGCCAGAGCTGCCTTCTGGGACCAGCCAGGGAATCCTGCAGGAGAAATAGGAACACACAAGGATCTCCAAAGCGAGATACTAAAAACAGAACTACAATATGCATGTTCTATATATATTATAACCATGTTCACCCAGGCATCCCTGATTTGGGCATGTCACTACTATAGGCTAAAAGTAAAAAAAATAGAAAGAAAGAAAATGGAAAACATCTGTCTGTGTGTGTGTCCATAGTATGTGTCTAGGGCCAACACATTCTCACAGATAGGCGTCAGTTGTTGCCGCTCTGTCATTTTCATTCCCTAATGCGTCACTATATGAATACAAAAACTACAAGGCACGTATTGGAGCTTCAAATACTACTTGAATCAAGGGTTTGGCCAGCTGCCTTGGTGGCTAACCTGGTAGCAGCTCTTAGCTGGCAACCGCAACCTCCCGTGTTTTTTTCTCTTTCGATTTTTTTTCTTCTCTCAGCACAGTTTTTGTAAGGTTAGGGTTAGGTTTAGGTATATTTTTGTGAGGTCAGGGTTAGGATTAGGGTTAGGTTTAGGCATAGTTTTGTCAGCATGTGACGTCGCCATGGCGTTGCGTCATGTCAAAACTTGACGTTTCAGGGCTACTGACAGAGCGGCAAAATGTGACGCCTTAAGAGTGGCATGTATTTCCAACTTGCATCGTTCCTGACTTGCATCATTCCCGAGTAGGCCGTTGCCCGTTTATAACTGTGGTAACTTGCGTAGTTCCTGATTTACATCGTTCCCAACTTGCGTGGTCCCTGAGTAGACCGGCACCGGTCTAGTTTTCAAAATAGCTGATCTACAAGATCACAATGCGTTGCACCGCAACACATTGTGAGCTTGTAAATCTTCTAATCTTCTCTTATTGAAAATGTTTGAATAGGGCTTAATATTAATAGGGTTAATTGACTGCCAGAATTACTTCAGATTTTTTGCAGTTTTATGCCAGGGATTTTTACATTGAAAAAAAAAAAAGTACTCAGGAGCCGAGATACAGAATCTTTAAGTTTTAAGTTAACAAGGAAGTGGATAGGAGTCTAGATCTTCGAAAAATCATATCTCCTTGGTCTTTGGGTCAAAAAATAATAATAATAATAATAAAAAATTAAAACAAAAAATTATTTTACGCAATAAGTAAGTTGAATTAATCTGGGGATGCAAAATCTAATAGAAGCAAGCAAGCCATTGCTGGGTACTTGGGTCATGCAGTTTTATTGTCCAGGCAGGAAAAATCTCTGCCGATAGAAAAATACCTTGAATATAAAATTAACATATTACATCAAGTATGTGACTTTGGAGACATTTCAACCTCAATTACAACAGGTTGTCCTTCTACAAAAGGCAGAGAACAAAAAAATGGGATATGCTTTGATTCTGTGTGAGAGGGTGGCAAAGGGCTTTATCAGTAGTTTCCTTTATCTTCTCTGCTTAAGGGACTTAAAAAGGACCACCACAGCACAATTAGGCTGCCATTGGCTCTACCCTGACTCCTATTGAGGAGGGTCACCAATGCAGTTGTAGTAGCCATTGATTGTAGCCATGAGTTATATAAAAACTAGAGTACGGACCAGAAATCCCCACTCATTCATTTCAATTAAGTTGCTCACCCAGCACATACTCCCTCCTTCCGGGTTTGGGCGCGCTGTTTTGATGACATATTGGGGCCCATTCGTATGTGCAGTAGTGTCCTTTATGCGTCTATGTCAGAAAATACCTCTGTGTGGAAACTTGTGAGTCGAGCCTATTGATTGAAACCCTGGGGGCTTGGTTGTAGTCCCCAAACACTGGAACGAGTTGCCACTACATGGCTGCCCCTAAACTGCATGTTAAGCAGTTGTGTATTCATAGTAGCGGGTTTGATCAAGCCTTTCTTTTGTCCCAAATGTTTTGTGGAGTTGTTTTTCATTGTTTCTGTGTGGTCTACAGATCAGCATAGGCCTGCTGTGCAAACGTTTTATGAAAGTAAATAGTGTGCTACTCATATGCTGTAACGCCAAACAGCTTGTGTTACTGTATGTGGTCTGTGTTTCTGCAACAAATTGACGCATGTTTTAACCAGTGGTTATCAATTGTTGAGCATCGTGTAAATATTTAGTAAAAATAAACCATTTAATGTCACACTAACATATTTTTTAACCTCAATAACAATATTATTTTTGGTAAAAACATTTTTACATTTTTGTTTGTGTTTTATCTGCACTTGATCAATGAATTTGGTGTGCGTCTGATTGATTCACTACACCTCTTATCTTGCCAGAGGCTGCCAAACAGATTGAAATGATATGAAATTATAATCTAATGCATTAATACACTTATAAGGCATTACAGCACTCTTTATAAAAGTTTATAATCATGCGTAACAACATATAGCAAGGTTTATGAAGTATTATAAGTGCTGGTCATAATCCTATATATCTTAAGGGAGGACCGGCAGGCGGGCGTGCGGACCACGTCGTCACACTCATGTCACCATGACTCAGCCATAACCATACTGTATATTCGAAGGAGTTCCCAATGCAGCTACGCCCAATTATGGAGTGTGTTGTCTAACCTCAGTCATGGCATCATGTGCAAAAAAATGGGCCGGCAGTGGCTCAGGAGGTAGAGCGGCCGCTTGAGGAACCGGAAGGTTCCCAGTTTGATCCCGGGCTCCCCCATAGTTAGTGTCAAAGTAGCCTGAGGCTACGAGCTCAATCCATGGTCTTGAAGGGCGGACCCAAACACAGCCGCCCGGATTTGTGCGTGGCTTCCTATTGCTTCACCAATCTATGTCCCCGCCTCCCCTCCCCTCCCCCCCTCGGCCTGTGCACGGAGCACGCTGACGTCACCAAATTTAGAGCGACGCCCCTCTGCACTCTGATTGGTTAGGAGATAACAAGGTCCAAGACCATCGTTCCTGCATGGCTCCCCCAGGCTTTTTTTCTTTTGTAACAAAAAAAAAAGCCTGGGTTTCCGAGGCTAGTGTCAAAGTGTCCTTGAGCAAGACACTGAACCCCTAATTGCCCCCGATGAGCAGGTTGGTGCCTTGCATGGTTTCCTTCACCATCGGTGTATGTGTGTGTGAATGGATGAATGTAATGCACAATTATTGTAAAGCGCCTTGGATAAAGGCGCTATATAAATTTTATATAGCGCCTTATATTTATTTACAATGCATTATAATGCACTTATAAGGCCTCATAACACTCGTTATATACTTATCCATAACAACGTATAACGAAGACACTTTATAACTAACTAAAGTTTTGGTAGTTATAATGTGTTGTTCCGCTATAATACAATATGACCAGCACTTATAATACGTCATAAACGTTGTTATAAGTTGTCATACATGATTATAAACTTTTATAACGAGTGTTATAATGCCTTATAAGTGCATTATAATGCATTATAAATGCGTTTATAATGCATTATAGACCCGACCTTAATATACAGTGTTAACATAGATATTTCCCTGATTGAGACCTCCCTGTGGCTGGCATGACCTCCACTACAAGCCCATTCAGGGCCTTTTGTTTGCCCCCGTGTTTGGCTCCAGGCCTTAATGGCAATCAAAGGGGACATGACGGTCGTTCTGTCCTCAGCACTAATGACATTGGCACTGAAGCAGGCAGACAAACAGACAGACAGACAGACAGACAGAAAGACAGACAGGCACTGCTCCATCTGATCCACTGGCCTCCCAACACACAGCTTGGAGCCATGGAGTGCCGAGCCTTTTGCCGTGTCTCTTCAGAGAGCTCCCATTTAGCCATTCTCTGTGATTTCCCTCTCAGGAAACAACCAAATCATTTTCTCATAGACATGCTCATTAGCCGACAGCCCGTTCGCTGCCAGTTTCAACATTTGAATATTCCCGTGTGCTCCTCGGCAAACATCGGAGGTCTGATCGCTTCCAACCCAGAGCCAGTGCTGACTTGCCAGCAAAGCACTCTAAGGAACCAGATCCTAATGCCAAAGCAATAAACGATGGTTTAAAGAAAAGATCATAGCT
>NC_137616.1:34990078-35042578 GCF_963280865.1 Gymnoscopelus braueri | reverse complement strand
AGCGAAAAATTACTCACTCGCTCGCGGTGAGGTATTATATTGCGCCGTTGACAAGTTATGCATATTATATGCCGTGTTGGAAATTTCATGACAATTTTAGCAACGGCGAATGAGCATCTGGTCAGGGATATATGCTTTTGTGCGTGTTTGTGTGTGTGTATGGACAGGAAATAATCAATGTCACCGGCAATAATTTCTCAAACATCATCATTGTGAAGTTTACACTACACAAATAGTATGTAATGTAACGTGAGAACTGACAAACAAGCGATATATGAAAAATGTATTTGGCAAAATTTTTATTTTTTATAATATAAGCAAAATAAATGAAACAATAGCTAAAATACTACTGCCATTTAAGTTTGTTATACTGGATGCTAAAGATGAGAGGAGATAACATACAAATGCCATTTTTTCCTCTCCCATCACTCCGGGGCTAGGTGGCACTGTTGGGCATGGTTTCACACACACACACACACACACACACACACACACACACACACACACACACACACACACACACACACACACACACACACACACACACACACACACACACACACACACACACACACACACACACACACACACACACACACACACACACACACACGTATATACAAAAACATACACGTGAACGCAAGCGTGCGCGAGCGCACACACACACACACACACACACACACACACACACACACACACACACACACACACACACACACACACAGAGATCCTCCTCTCCTCTCAGCTCATGAGCAGATAATTGGACAGTTTTATGGAGGATATGAACTCTGAAGGGGAACTTAAGCCATCTCATCATTGGTATTCAGAGTCTTGCATTCATATGCATAAATACAAATACAACACATTCACTGCACTGAACAAAGAAGGGCCTTCCTGAAAAGGAAGTAGGCCTACCAAACATCCTGAATACTTGTGAAATTGAAGTAAAGATTAAGGGGAAGTGAAAGACCTCAGGTAGAACTCAGAACAAGTCTCCAGACCCAATCGGAGGGACCAGATTAGTGATTATGGTGTGGAATAATACATGATCCAGAAATAATGTATTTCTTTAGTGCAGTTTCGTTTTATTTGTAGTCTGATAGGGATATATAATATGCTTCGCTTTATTGGCATAGTAGTGTGTATATGCAGGTGTATCCTGTGTGTGTGTGTGTGTGTGTGAGTGTGAGTGTGTGTGTGTGTGTGACAGAAAGAAAGACAGCATGGCAATATTAAAAAAGCAGGCAGTTAGACAAAGAGAGAATTCATGTGTGTGCGTATTCAAATGTTTAATATGTGTATTTTATTGTTTGTGTGCGCACCACGCTTGAGTCTTTGACTTTTTACGACACATTTGCCTCTTCCTTTTACCTTGCGATTTGAGTTAATTCTCCACCATGAATAAATCATTGAAATGTTTGCAAACTAAAATGTATTTGATTGCCCGTTTCAAATATTTAAACTAAGTGAATTGCGCAGGGGCGCAGCAACTTGTTTTCGTCTTGCTGCACCTCAAAACACAAAAGTGGGCGCATCATTCGCGAGGCAAGTCTAAACAACATGTTCCTCATTATTTTTGTTTTGTTTTTGCGTCTCAAGACGCATTGTGCTAATGCGGTCTCCAGTTCGGCATCCACACAGATACCCTATAGCCTCATAAGTCTCTCTGTTCAGCCCCTGTTCATTCACCTCTCAGCAGAGTATTTGTGCCAGGCAGGCTCCTCTCCCGCTGTAGCTACTAATGTAACTGGCTCTAATATAATATGCAGTTAATGGTGCATCAGCGTGTATTCTCCCTGCTGTCCTCCCTGCATTACAGTGGATCACACGACATGGCCTTGCCCTGCAGGAATACAAGCCCGCTTGTAATTGAAATGAATCAGACTATCAAGGACCCAAACTTTCTCCCTTTCTCTCTCTCTCTCTCTCTCTCTCTCTCTCTCTCTCTCTCTCTCTCTCTCTCTCTCTCTCTCTCTCTCTCTTTCACTCTCGTTCTCTGTCTTTGTCTGTTTCTCTCAATCTGTCTCTTAACCCATTCAATCCGGGAACGAATCTAATTTTTGTTTTCTAAATCCTAACAGTTTTCTGAAAACCGTATGTTGCTATAATATCAGTGGTTCTCAAACTGTTTCGGGTGGTCATTTTCGGTGGTCAAATGACCACCCAAAATGATATATATACTGTATGGTCGCGGACTCCCATCACAAAATGTTTTGTTCCAGGGACCCGCAGAGGCAAAGATTTGAGTTACAAATGTTCGCTTTAAAAAAAAGATTTGCACAAACTGTCCTGAAAAAAAAATAGCAGATCTACAAGCTCATAGCGCGGCACTCGGTGCCGCGCTATGAGCTTGTAGATCTGCTATTTTTGAATAGCCCAAAGTATATAATAATGGCTATACTGTAGCTAAAATCTAAAATGACACAGATGCGTTCCCGGATTGAACGGGTTAAAGATGATTTATACTTCGATCACTCGATGGTGTCACTCGCCGACACCATAACCGATCTACAAGCTCATGATGCGACGTGTTGTGTGTGCTTGTCGATCGGCTCTTTTCGGCGAGCGACGTTGTATGACGGCGTATATAAAACGTCTTGCTCTTTGCGTCCGTCTCGCGGCCCCTGCCTCGTCTCCTCTGTGTATTCAGCGGGGACCCAACGCCACAAGCTCCAGTGGGTTCTAACGACGGGATTCGGCGGGTGGGGAGTGGGACTTTGCTGAGCGTTGTGGGGGAGGGGCAAGTAACTAAGTACATTTACTTAAGTACAATTTTGAGGTATTTGTACTTTACTTGAGTATTTCCCATTTCCAATACTTTTACGTCTACTCCACTACATCTCAGAGGCAAATATTGTACTTTTACTCCACTGCAATTATTTGAAAACTTACTAGTTACTTTTCAGATATGAATTAGTATATTATAAAACATACATTAACCACCTTAGCCCTGTTTTATACCTAGGCTATTTGAAAATAGCAGATCTACAAGCTCACAAGCTGTGAGCTTGTAGATCAGCTATTTTCAAATATTTTAGTACTTTTGCTTTTGGTACTTGAAGTATATTTTGATGCCAATACTTTTGTACTTTTACTCAAGTAAATTTTGAATTCTGGACTTTTACTTGTAACAGAGTATTTCTATATTGCAGTATTGGTACTCTTACTTAAGTAAACCATTTGAGTAGTGTCTGTTTGTCTGATCGGGAGTTAGTGTGGCTTTGGCGGAGAGGAGAAGAGCTCTCAGCATGTGGCGGAGCAGGATTGGGGACAGACCCCCACGGTCCCTCGCTCCCTCTCTCCGTCCTTCTGTTGTGTGCAAATGCATCTCTATCTCTTATGATCCCCCCCTCCCCCCTTTGTTGCCACCCCCCTTCCAATGATCTCTGCCTTCCTGTTCCCCTCCCACTCAACTCCTCGCTTACTCTCTTCTTTCTCTAGTTTTATTTTCGTCTCTCAGTCTTTCTCTCTCTATCTCTATCTCCCCCTGTCCCAATGGCCCCCCCGCTCTTCCTTCATCTCCAGCGTCTTCCTTCCTGGGAGTTTCCACTGTCTCTTGTCTCTCTGTTTTAGAGGTGAGTTTGGGATTCAGAAGAACAGCAGAAGTAGTTCATGCTGACGGCTCTAGCAGCAGAGCACCTGTTAAACTTACTGGAACAAATTTACATCATAACTTTGTGGGCCAGTATTTTTTCAAAGACACACATGTACGCACACTATCCTTGACCTTTTAAACTTTTTCAAAAATGTCTTTATCATTTTTTTTTGTGGATGTTCTTTGCTGCACCACTTTGCTCATAAGCTGAGTTTTCTACAGAAGAAATTATCCAAGCACACACACACACACACACACACACACACACACACACACACACACACACACACACGCGCACACGCACACGCACACACACACACACACACACACACACACACACACACACACACTCTTTGCTGCTCTGCTTTGTTCAGAAGCTGAGGTTTCTACAGGGGAAATTAACCAACACACACACACAAACGCACGCAGGCACGCAGGCAGGCAGGCACGCACGCACGCACGCACACACACACACACACACACACACACACACACACACACACACACACACACACACACACACACACACACACACACACACACACACACACACCCAAGCCCCTCCTCCACTGCACACCCACGTCTTGCCTCTTTACACTTTGCCCATCTGTGGGGGCAATTACCCCCACCCCCATGCCCCCTCCTCATCCCAGTGGTCCCACACACACTCAGCAAAACCACACTCACCCGTCGACACACCTGCATCCCTCATGTTCATGTTCTAACAATCCCACAATGCACTCTGCCTCCGCTGGCCTACAACCCCCCTGGTTCCTGTGAGAGCAGTGGATTATTGTTGTCATGTCTGTCTCTCGCTCTCTCTCTCTCTCCCTTTCTCTCTCTCTCTCTGTCTGTCTCTCTGTCTCTCTGTCTCTCTCCCTCTCTTCGGTGGTATACACATTATTTATTTTATGACCGAGGACTCAATTTGAATTCCTCTTTTCCATCAGTCACATGCCACACAATGGCTCTCTCCTTATCTGCTGAAGAGTCCCTTTTTTACAGCACATCAGGGCACGGTAACGCAGCAATAAATCCACTCTGTTTCCGTATTCTTACCCACTGCATCCCGCAGTTTAAATTCACCGGGATGGGGACTCAGAGCCATCAAAAGATTATTACAGTTTGCTCCTGCTAGCGCTTTCAGTGGTAAACAAGCGACACCACCCTGATGTTCATTCCTTCCTGTAATGATTTTGTAATTCTTCTGCAATGATTCTATTGACACTTTGTTTTAGTTCTTTGTTTGTTTGTTTTACAATTCATTATATTTCTTAACCACTTAAACCTGATTTATATTTTGTTGTACGGCAGTGTTTTGTGGCTAAAATAGCTGATCCACCAGCTCACAATGCACGTTGTGAGCTTGTAAATGAGGCATTTTCAGAATCTTTTTAGCCTATATGACAAATGCCAAAACTCTGGACGCCTGGGTTCAAGTGTTTTTTATAGTGTTTTTAGTATATATTGTAAGTATACGAGAGCACACTTGGCGTGTTCCCTTGACCCGAGGACAAATGCAATGTACTGTTTGTTTGTGTGTGTGTGCATGTGTGCATGCACATGTCAGGCAACACACCGATGATGACCATGTCCGGTGGCCCAATTACCTCTGTCCAAATATGGCGATACAAAGGCAAGGGGACCTGAGTGTCGCTACACATGGCTCCAGTTACTCCCCAATTATTCCTGCATAAGCAGATTGTGTGCGACATCAAACTGGCGATGTGATGGCTCGTGTGCGGGCTGCCTCCAGCAGAGTGCTCTTTTCTCTTCTCCCATCATTTGATCTTGTATTGTAATCCCAGGTGCTTTGAATAATTTATGACATACAGCTTCTCGTTAAACAATAATTTATATGTGTCTATGAGAATTGATTCCACGGGAATGCACGTCTAAATAATGAGAGAAAAGTATCCGTAGCCAAGCCGTGCGTGAGAGGGAGGGAGGGAGGGAGGGAGGGGGAGAGAGAGAGAGAGAGAGAGAGAGAGAGAGAGAGAGAGAGAGAGAGAGAGAGAGAGAGAGAGAGAGAGAGAGAGAGAGAGAGAGAGAGAGAGAGCGAGAGAGAGAGAGAGAGAGAGATTGTAGAGTACTGAGACAGTGATACAAATAAAAGTTATATGGACAAAGATTAATTGTAATAATGTATTTGTAATAATTGTATTGTTCTTATTTATTATATTGTTATTATTATTATTATTATTATTATTATTATTATTATTATTATTATTATTATTATTATTATTATTGTTAGTAGTAGTAGTAGTATTATTGTTCTGATATTACTGAGAAGTCACATGTAAATTATTCTTACCTGATGTACTAAGCACCATTTGACCATAGAAGGCCATGGTTTACGGACTGTAGTGTACACTGCAAATTATTTTTGATTTTGATTTTGAAATTATTTGGAAATGTGCTCTGGTGGAACATTGGCAGCCATGTTTGGATGCTGAGGCATCTGTACAGTATCTTCTCTCAGCTGCAGTCAAATATAAAACATTTCCCTATTCATATCCACTTATCAATTCACAGGAGGGGAGCATACTCATGCATGATATATTTATTGTTAATGCAAAAGGCTTGTACCGCCCAGTGCAGATGCCTTTTTGAGAAATGATGCAACTGATTCCTTTAGAGGCTGTTCATCAGAGGAGAAGAAGCAAGCATCAAAACAGAATGATGTCCTAGAGTTCATATTGTCTGTACTTTGATGAAATGACAGACAGTGAAGACAAAAAAAAGTGTGTTAAAGTACACACGCATGCATGGCACGCGCACACGCACGCACGCACACACACACACACACACACACACACACACACACACACACACACACACACACACACACACACACACACACACACACACACACACACACACACACACACACACACACACACACACACACACACACACACACACACAGATCAATATGTGGCAATATACATGTAAATGTAACTTATTTGTATTTGAAATTGTCAACGTGTGTGCTTAAGATTCTTCACAAGTGGACATGTCATTTGCTAGTTGAGATAAATCATGCGCTCTTTGTCTTTTTTTTGTCTCTTTTGTTCTTTTTTTATCATGTTTTCAGAAGACTATCCTATTTCCTTAGGCTTAGGTGACAATGTTGCTCCTCTTCAGGGAAGTAAACACCAAAATCGCCAGCATTCCTCTCAATCTTTTTGAGCTTCAAACAAAACTTGGTCACCTACTGTAACAATGGCCTTCTCATGCACTGGACTTACAGGTTAAATGAGAAGTGTGTGCCATATATAACAATGAATAGGGAAGTGTGTTGTTGGTAGAGGTGCAATCAATATGGAGAAACTTTCTTATTGGGGCCTCTGTAAAAGAAGGAAGTTTGGCTTATCTTTTTTTACAGGAAGTGCCAGGGACCAATTATCTGGAAGTGTGACACAGTCAGAAGTCACCAGGTTTTTGTCAAGTCTCATGGCACCTTCTCTGTGTTGTTCTGTGGAAAACGGAGCTGTTGAGATATTTTTTCCCAAATGAGGTGTAAAAAAGAGTGCCACATTCACAAGTAGTGTTAAGAGGTTGAATTTAACTTCTCATGGTCGATACATTTTTAATCACTATTAATTTTTGTTAAGGATACGATGAACACTCTCTGTGTTGTCTCAAATTCCTCCGCCCTTCTCAGAAATCTTTTTTTTTTAACAGCGTTGTGGATTGAAATAACTGACATTAAAATGTGTAAACGTCCCTCATTAGCGACAAGACTCGAGATGTCGCTGCAATCACATTGGAAATCAGAAAAAAAATAAGATGATAAAACGTAGATTAGCATTTTAGAAACTGCCTGCATCCAGCGCATCATTCTGCTTCAAAGAAGAAAAAGATAAATGATGATGCCATTAAAAGTGAACTAATTAAGGAATGCTTCTTTTAAAAACTCATTAACTGCACCCTCATTTACATAATGATGCATATTAATTAAGTTTTAATGAATCTGAGCTTCCATCAAGTCTCCTCTCCTTGGCAGTGGAGCCATCTCCACAAATGAATAAACACTTCTCTTAAGTATATTTCTCAACATAAATGGGAAATGGGTTTTAAACAATAGCAACAAACAAACAAAAAACCTTCAGTCTCTGGCTTGGCAGAAAAAAAAACCCATATAATTCAAGGTCAAATTTCAACAGAGCTAAATCCGCAAATTCAAATGCAGACGTCAATGGCTAAAATGAAAGTATATTTTACAACCAAAATGAAAATAAATCAATTAAATGAAAATAAATCAATTTCTGAATGGGTGTGTGCATCATCTAAAGGTGATTCCGTATAGTGTTTTTTTCCCCCTCTCTCTCCTTTTTTCTTCCATGGAAACACATTAAATCCAGATTGTGTGTTTAAACAGAGAAATGCTATAGTGGCAGGCTATGGGCTTTTAATGAGATGCATTTTAAATTAGGACGCACCTCTCACATTGCCAGCTGGTGACTGTTCAGGTGCTCATGTGTTGTGAATGACGGAATGTGCACATGCACACACACGCACACGCACGCACACACACACACTCACACTCACACATGCACGCACGTGCACATGCACACGCACACGTACACGTACACGTACACGTACACGTACACGTACACGTACACGTACACGTACACGTACACGTACACGTGCACACGCACACACACACACACACACACACACACACACACACACACACACACACACACACACACACACACACACACACACACACGCACGTGCGCACAAGTGCTTCTGTATACATGGACACACACATACGCACACATATATGTACTTACATACACACAAATGTAAACACCCATAAATGCACACTCACACACACACACACACACACACACACACACACACACACACACACACACACACACACACACACACACACACACACACACACACACACACACACACACACGCACGCTAACCCGCACACATTCGCCATCCCCCTCTCTTTCTCACTCATATTCTTTCCATGTCACACCATTTGCCAATTTCTCACAAATATAACCAACAGAAACTGCTAGGAGTCCTCCAGTGGGGTGTGAGTGACTTCATTTCTTTGTTTAAGCCACGGCATAAATCAATCTGTGAAGTCAAGAAGATTTTTGCTAAAAGAAAAAACTCTGTGGCAGTAGAGCTCAAGGCCCAAACATGGACTGAGGAACGATTTCTGGTGATATCAGAGCTACCTGTCACTTTTCTGTGACAAAAAGTCATGGTAAAAAAAAGAAGAAGCTTATTAAGCTCTTCAACAGGGGGTACAGGACCCCTAGGGGGTCCTTAGAGTTACTACAGGGAGGCTGCCAAATCTTTGTGTGATAGGAATTCTTTTTTTTTACATTAACCACTTGAACCCTTGCATCCCTATTCTGAGGGGAACGTTAGCCGAAAAATAGCAGATCTACAAGCTCACAACGCCTCGCCGGCTATTTTCGGCAAAGACGTTTGGTGTAGAGGGAAAAAAGAGCGGGCCAAGTACAGAACCAAAGGTCAAGTTTACTAAGTATTGAGGGTTTAAGTGGTCAAATGTCAATGAAAATACACATTAACATGAATCCAATATGTAGTGCTTCATTTCTCTCTCCTTGGCCTGAAAAACATTGAAAACCCCTGGTCTAATGTATACCAAAACACATGAACCCTAGATTCCCTATTCTGAGGTGAACATTCTGCAAAAATAGCAGATCTACAAGCTCATTTCAGTGTAGAAGGAAAAAAGGAGGGGGCCTAATAGTCTCCCTAGGGGACTTTGGTCAACTACAGTAACGTAAGTACAGTATAGGGTTTCAGTGGTTAATCACTTACGGCCAAATTGATATTTCGTCGTACGACGGTGTCACGCAGGAAAAGTAGGCGATCAATGTGTTGAGATGTCACCCGTTGGGAACTTGTAAATTTGTTATTTCAGAATTTAGTTTAGCCTAAAATGACATGCTCAAAACAGGATTGCCAAATTAAAGGTGGTTAAGCACATGTCTTCCTGTTAACCTCCCCAGCCCTCCGCACGCACGCACGCACGCACGCACGCACGCACGCACGCACGCACGCACGCACGCACGCACGCACGCACGCACGCACGCACACACACAACTTCTCTGCCAGAGCTATAAAGTGCCAGTCACTTCTAGGACTTTATGTATCGTCACAAGATATCAATCTGGAATCATCCCATCCGTCACTGTCTCATTGTGGTGTGATGTGCAGAGGAATTACCACCCTACTTAGACCATGTGCATACCAGATCCGTCGCACCACGCATACTGCACACATACATACAGTATGTACAGTACACGTGGTGCTAACAACGTAGAATAACGACCCGTCGTCACTTTCACCCTATCGTCCCTATATTTTCAGCACATCATTATAGGCAAATTTGAAGAAAAACAAACTCCAAAAAAAGCCGCTCTACAAGCTCACAATGCATTGCAATGTGACATGTTGTGAGCTGAGTAAATTGGATGTTTTTTAAAGATTTTTGATTAAGGCTTAAGTGGTTAGACCATGTGGATACCAGATCCATAACACGATGCAGACTGCACACATAATGTACAGTTTGTACAGTAAACATTTTGGTCACAACGTAGAAGTCTGTACGGTACATGCTTGTTGCTGCACTGCTATTTCGATTTTTGCTAAAACGTGCACTAAAGCATTCTGGGTAGATCTAAGTTTCAAAGACTTCAGAAATGGCCACGGTTTCATGCGCTATAATGCACCGGGAAGTGTTTCCATGCAGCGAGCACGTGGCCTTCTCTTTTCATTTTGTTTGCGTGTGGCCATGTGTCTCCCTGACTATGAAGGGCTTCCTTCATAAGGCAGGAATGCAGGAAGACAGACAGACAGACAGACAGACAGACAGACAGGTGATCAGGCAGACAGACAGACAGGTGATCAGGCAGACAGACAGACAGACAGGTGATCTGGCAGACAGATCAAGCAGATGAGGGGGTGGGGGGTCAAGGGTCATAACGATCAGATGATTGGAACTGGAGTGAGAGAGAGTGTGGCGGCGGTGCGGGGCGAGCGGGGGGAAAGCAGATGCCCGTTAATTAGGGGAAATGTGATGGACAAGATTTGATCAGCGGGGGTACGGCTGCCTCCCTGCAGCATGGCAGCTGTTGCGAGGGGGCTGGGGTGTGTGTGTTCCTGTCCCCACAGGGCACCGCCACACTTCGCAGACACGCCAGGAAACCATCCGCGGGTCGACGCAGTGCCCCGTGGAGAAGGACTATTTACAGCACAATACTATCCCAGTCATTAAACTCTCTGCCATTGAAGTTGTTGTCGTCTCGACGCTGGAAAGTTTTTTTTATTATTTTCATCTTCGATGTGAAACGAGGGTCGGTTTTCCACTCGCAGCCGTTTAGGTTGTTGGTTTGGTTTGTAAATGTTGTGACACTAGTGATATGTTCACTTTTTTATGTTTATTTATTTGCATGTACCCAGTAACATCCTCAGTGTTAATCTACCCATTCGTAACTCTGAGAGTATTAAAATATAACCAAATGGACCCTTACGGGCATATTTGGTTACATTTGGGAAACTAAAGGGAAACTTTGTTCTGATGATGTGAGGAGAGCAATCATCAGGCATATGGAATGTACGCCCAGTATCATGAAACAACACATTTGTCATCATCATTTCGCAACATCAACAAATTGTGGAGAAATACACAGAAGTCATGGGGTATTTTTTGCCAACTACTGATCTCACAGGATTTAGCTTGAAAATCTGCAGTTTCCCTTTAAAGTAACACTGAGAATTGTACTGCGTAACATGCAAAGAGAAGACAAAAAAAAAACTAGGATCAAATTAATCGGTTAGGCACTTTATATCTGTGTCAAATCTCCTCTGCATGAAAATAAAAAGTTTGTCACTTCTTGGATGTTTTTGTTGTTTAGTGAAAGGAGTGAAAAGACTACCTCTGCTTTGAATGTTTTGAAGCAAATCAACAGTCGTCAAAATCCTTTGTTCTCAAAGCCCAAACCTGATTTGGAAATGTACTGTGTAGAGGCTTAACAGGAAATGCATTTAATTTGCTACAGAATGTGTTTGAGTCTGCCTCACATTAAGAGCTTTTGGGAGGATTTTGCTAACATAATTTCCAAACTTTTTTTTTTTTTTTTTTTCTACAAATGGATCCAAAATATTTTCAAAAAGATAATTAAAGGACCAATTTTGCCCTCCTGATGGCCCATTGTTGAGTTATTGCCCAGACTTTGGAAACCAGACAACATTCCCTAGCATTCTCTATACAGATAAGTCCAGAGTGTAATTTGTGCAAAAGTTAAATCAATTTGACTGTGTACTATTCAGCCTATTTCTGACAAGAAGACCCCCACCCCCCCCCCCCCCCCCCAACCCAGGACTATATTCTGGTAGTGACTGTCACTTACAGTACAGTAGGTCCCCTCGCCATTCCTTCTGAAAGTGAGTTTCAGAGAGTGAGGAGTTATTTCTCTGTCTGCCAGTGACAGTCAGTCTGTCTCTGTCTATGTTTATGTATCTGACTACCTCTGTCTGTCTGTCGGTCTGTCTGTCTGTCGGTGGTCAGCCTGTTAAGGTGCCTGTCTATGAATATTTCTATCCATCAGAGCCTGTGAAGATGTAATGTATATGGACACTACTATCCATGCGTGCCCACTGAGACGGCCAAACCACAGTAACAGATCTAAAATACTTCACTCCGATAGAAGCACTCTTTCTTTCCTTCATTTGGACTCAAGTTTGACTGTGAGAAGTTATGTTAACCAAAAAAATTACAATCGAGGAATCAAGTTTTCTAAATTGTTAGTTGAATGCGTTCATTTTTAATCTTATCAAACACATTCACTCAGGTATGTCTAAAACCAAACTTCCAATGAGAATAGCAACTTCAGATTGTTCAAACTAATGAAGAAAAGAACACAAACATATGAAATTAAAGACAGGAGAAGTTGTGAATAGTTACTATATTTAAAGTTACATTAGTAACAGCAAATGTGCAAGTGTATATTGCTGTTTGTTTTAATTGTGTAAATGTGTAAGAGAAGACAGTCAGTGAGTTTGCACGAGTTTGCGCGTGCTTCATTAGCCAGAAGCTTTTGATGATTTTTTCCCCTTTTTTTCATGTAAAATTTTCATTGCATCAAAAGGATTGCCACGTCTTTGTTTCAAGTGGCAGAATTTGGCAGAAATGGAAATAAAAAAATTATATTGCTACTCAGAAAGTGTCACTCACCCCCCACACACACACACACTACCACAACACCACTGCCGCCCATTAAAACTTACCTTCTTTAATCAATTCTTAAATGTCAAAGACAATCATAATTTAACACCATCTTCTGCATGTGATTCTTTTTAATCTGGCAGTAAATAGGGCAGCCCTGTCTATCACTTCGCTTTCTCCCATACACCAGAGACTTAAGGTGTTTCAACAATAGCTCGTGAAAAGAAGAGAGAAAAAAAACAAAAAACAAAGAACCAGTTCTTTTCTTCATCCTTTTTTCATTTTTTTTATTTTTTCCCTCCCCCTCTTCCACTCGAATCCCTGCAGAGAACACCAAAGGTACGGAAAGTGTAGAAAGGAGGAAATGAATCCCGGCGATGATGAATAATTTGAATGTTGAAATGAAGCCGTTTCAGGAGTGAGTGAGAGTGAGATACAGTATACTGCACAAGACGCAGCCATGGGGAGCCTACAATTAGGTCACCCAAAATAAAACGGCATCCTCCGGTAGCTCTTGGAGTTGTCAAATCCAATATAATTCGATGCCAACAGAATTCTTGATTTGGTAGCAAAGTGAGAGTGAAAAGAATGAGATCGAAGGAGAGAGAGAGAAAGAGAGAGCGAGAGAGAGAGAGACAGAGAGAGAGAGAGAGAGAGAGAGAGAGGGGCGCATTTTGGGGGCCCGCTTCATGATTTATGTAAAAAATAATATCGTATGGGCTTTTCATTTGCGTACTCATCCCATCCTTGAGTGGGATAACGACCATTGGCAGGGTTCGCTGGCGTGTATTGATTATCGTGATCTGTTTGTGAAGCGGTAACCGGGATGCGGCGACTTCATGGAAAGACAATTAAACAGATATACCTCTCACTTCGCTGTGACAGTATATTAAATTTAATGACGGCTGTGCAGGTCGACGTGCCTCGAAAATGCACGTGCGGGCTGCCCTGCCACCGTTTCCACCACGTTCCCCGCGCTGGGTGACAAAACTTTCACTGGGGAAAAAGTTTACAAAGCGTCAGTGCAGTGACAAAAAGTCAACAAAACAGCCAGCCAGCCAGCCAGTCGATAATATGTCTCCGCTCCTCCTCTCTCTCACTCTCTCTCTATCTCTACTCTATCTCTATCTATCTATCTATTTCTCCCTCGCTCTCTCTCTCTCTCTCTCTCACTCTCTTCCGACACCCAGCGGGAAAGCGAGGCTCCTCCGGAGAGCACGGTGTAGCACGTCTCCAGGTGACAGATATGTCACACCGCCTAAAACCCTGTGGCACAATTATACCTCTGTCGCTCTGAAGGGAGAAGAAGAAGAAGGAGAAGAAGAAGAAGAGGAAGGAGAAGGAGGAGGGGGTGGGCTGGGGTGTGGTGTGGTGGGGTAGAGAGAGAGACAGTGAGTGAGAGAAGTGCAGGGGAGGGAGTGGGTTGGTGCTGATGCTGATGGCGACAGTGGATGCTTTGCTCCTGGCTTATTCAAAGCGACAGCCCAAGGGATGCCTCTCGCTCTTTTAACAAAGCACTTGGTTTTTTTTCCTCCCCCTCTTATTCTGCTTCTTTTCCCCTCTTTTTTTCTTTTCTCGAATATCGCTGGGTGACGCTCCAGTCAAATCCTCGGGGCTTCAGTCCCCCCCTCCCCCCGCGCCCCCCCCCCCCATCCCACTCCTCCCGTCAGCCATTTGAGGATGCCTCAGAAAAACTTTTCTCTCTCGCAGACATCGGGGCCCCGTTTTGCTCTCCGATGTTTAAAAATGAATAATCCAGCGCCGCTGCGGCCATGTGGAGGGTTACTTGGGAGCAAAGATAGATGGCAGTTTAATGTCAGACACACGCAGACATTACAGCTGAGGGATCACCGATGTGTCCCCCCCCCTGTGGTGAACTTCATATCAGTGGCAGTCTGTTTCATTGCACACCGGTAATTAGACGGAATTATCTTGATTCTTGATGAGCTTCTTGTCAAGGTTTGGTTCACACTCGGCCGGAGGAACTAATTGTCTTTCCCTTTTCTCTCTCTCTCTCTCACCCTCTCTCTCTCTCTCTCTCTCTCTCTCTCTCTCTCTCCTGTCTCTCTCCCTCTCTCTCACTCTCTCTTAGTGTCAACTTTTCAGAAGCTCCCGTTACTATTAGCCACACACATAGTTTGTATTAGCTCTTCCTGACTCCTGATGAATTGGGAGCGCCTAATCCCGGAGCCCAGGGCTTAAACTGTGTGTGTGTGTGTGTGTGTGTGTGTGTGTGTGTGTGTGTGTGTGTGTGTGTGTGTGTGTGTGTGTGTGTGTGTGTGTGTGTGTGTGTGTGTGTGTGTGTGTGTGTGTGTGTGTGTGTGTGTGTGTGTGTGTGTGTGTGTGTGTGTGTGTGTGTGTGAGAGAGAGAAAGAGAGAGATTGAGAGGGAGAGAGGGGAAGAGAGAGAAGGGACATGCTTGTGCTCCAACTAGGTCAAACTGTCTGAGGAACAAAACAGAACAGGCCTCAAGTTTGCGGAAATCATTACAAGAAAACAAACTTGTCATTCGCCTGACACTCTGTTTTGCTTCCAGAGCAGAGAATGATAATAACGATAAAAAAAAAGGTATCTCCATTGCAAATTAGCTTCTACGTGTTGTGAAGTCCCCCCACCCTCCGTTTGAAATGCATATCAAAAAAGACAGACAAAGCCACAACTTACCTTGTCATTGACAACAAGGGATGGGAGAAGAAACACGCCTCCTCTTGGAGAGCGGGGGTTTCGATTGTATACACAAGCCCCACAAAGGCAGATAAACCAGAGACGAGCATTCATAAAATATACATCCGTGCCTTTGTCTTTCCTTAAGATCTTAGACAAATAGTGCTGATGCAAGAAGGACAGAAAGACAGAAGGTTACAGGGTGTCTGAGAGGGGGCTTAAAAAAACCTGCCTCGTTGAACTTCCCAGGGATAACACTATGAATTACTATTGATCATGAAATCAGCTTGAATTCACCCTTCACGCGGCTTTATGAGTATTCTTTCTTTTCTCTTATTCGAAAATAGCGGATCTATAAGCTCACAATGCAATGATGGTGATTGTAGAATTTTCGCCTATAATGACACCCAAAATATATAGGGACACCAGGTTGAACGTGGTTAAGATTACAATGGGATCGATGAGGTGACATTAACCTCCGTACCCCTTCCTTACAAACCTGTGTCCACGAGTCAGCAGATATCTGGTGAAACGTCACCGTATCACATCAGTTGTGAGCCTCTCGTGCATTGAATAAACGCAGTCATGTACAACACTGTTTCATTACCCGCCTCTATATTGCTCTGCCCCAAAAATGTGTTTATTAACACCTGCCACCCGCATTTCGCGGAATCCTTGTCCGTTCTCACATACTGACTCCAGCCATTGAACCATACAAGATATCACTTCCTCACCTTGCCTGCCTGTGCCTGCATCTGCAAACATACGTAGTGTTTGTGTGTACGGGTGGCGGGAGGGTGTGTGTGTAAGTGCCTGTACGTGTGCGTGCGATGGAATGCACACATGCGTGTGTACGTGTGTTGGTGCGTGTGTGCATGAATGTGCGTGCATGTGATTGCCCATGCAAGCTGAGAGCGGCGGGAGTGACAGCACCCCTCCCCAAGGTCACGTCCAAGGAGAGACGAGCCAATTACTATGCAGATCAGAGCTGATGGCGTTTAAGGGGATTGCACCGATGCAATCACATTAGCTGGCCAGAGAGGAATCTCCAGGCTGACCCCAATCACAGGGGCTACAGCACCGGGGTCAGCGCCCGCATGCAGGACTGACGCCCATGTTTTCTTTTCACAAAACACTTTTTCCTTATCTCGGCCAGGCACGTGATTATCAAGCCAAACAACCGCCCACTCCCCTTCAGCCGAGCCCCTCTTGTGGCATAATGTATGTATATACAGTATATACGTGTGTATATATATATATATATATATATATATATATATATATATATATATATATATATATATATATATATATATATTATATATATATATATGTATATATATATGTATATACAGTATATACGTATATATATATATATATATATATATATATATATATATATATTAATTAATTGTTATGTGTACGTATAGGCACACCTGCACATTGTATTTGTCAGTTTAGATACACAAAGGCGTGTTGCAAAAGTACTCGCATGCATGTTTACAGATCGAGGCACATTCATGGGCATGCAGGTGCGCGCACACACACACACACACACACACACCACACACACACACACACAC
Source organism: Gymnoscopelus braueri (assembly GCF_963280865.1). Lineage (NCBI taxonomy): Eukaryota > Metazoa > Chordata > Actinopteri > Myctophiformes > Myctophidae > Gymnoscopelus > Gymnoscopelus braueri. Next base: position 35,025,501 of record NC_137616.1, on the reverse strand, counting down.
ACACACACACGCACACACACACACACGCACACACACACGCACACACACACGCACACACACACACGCACACACACACGCACACACGAACTTGCGCCTGATTTATACTTAGTTGTGTGCCAGTGTTGCACACCGAAAATAGCAGATCTACAAGCTCTCAACACATCGTAGTGTGGAGTGTTGTGATTTTGTACATCAGCTATTTTCTGTCAAGTGCGGCTTCACGCCATCCACAGTTGACCACAGCTGTCCTCAAACACAGACAGAAAGACATTCGCACTTTTTCTTCTGTGCATCTATTTGTCGTCCTCTGGTTCGCTCCACTCGTCTTGCAGGTGAAAGCTTGCCTGTGATCCGCTGTGGTCTTGGAGGGCAGATTGCAATTTACTCTCTCCCTGTGGGTGAGGTGTGTGTGTGTCTGGGTTGTAAATATGCCCTCTCTGTCTTCTATTCTCTCTCTCTCTCTCTCTCTCTCTCTCTCTCTCTCTCTCTCTCTCTCTCTCTCTCTCTCTCTCTCTCTCTCTCTCTCTCTCTCTCCTCTCTCTCTCTCTCTCTCTCTCATCTCTCTCTCTCTCTCTCTCTCTGTAGTTTCCCTGCTGCCCGTATGGCCAGTAATGAGACTGAGTTTGATCAGGTCGCTTCGGTGTTCCTGGAGAAATCTCACTTGAGCCCACTGGCCCGTAATGGAATCTGCATCTAATGCATACATAAATCACACCTCTTTCAGGACATTTTCATATGCATAATGTCTTTCGCCCCCTCAGCCCCCCCCCTCTCACTCCTTTCTCTCTCTTTCCACCCGATGAGCTTTGTATAGGGTGTGTGTGTGTGTGTGTGTCTGTGTGTGTGTGTGGGGGGGGGGGATGGGGTGTACGTTAGGAGCGATGGAGGTGGTGGTGGTGAGTAGAGATATAGAGAGAAGAGATGAGTCTCTCTTTTTTTTAACCTTCTCCTGTGCCTTTTAAAGAAAGAAAGACCTGTCTGTAATTCTTTCCTACTATTGTGCTGACACGACGGCGTGAATGGCACCGGCGACGCTGAGATTGGGCCGGTCTCCTTCTTTAAGGGTGTCTGCACGACATCTGTCCCCCATGTCTGTATCCTCTACATGTGCATGCGTGCCGTACCCGTGTGGGCGAGGGTGTTGTGTGCGTCTGGGGCGCACTTTGGGTGCACGTAGGCGCTGTAATGTGTTTTGTGTGTGAGATGCAAGGGACAGACAGAGCAAGATAAATAATATATAAAATGTAAAAAAAAAAACACAACAACAAAAAAACTGAAAGTGATGGATTCGTCACTTTGACATGTTGTAGACCTGGACTTTGCCTGCATGTGACAAGGACGGTCGGGCTCCTGTTTCACCCTGAGTCTCTCCTTCTCTCTCTCTTGCCCCGTGATTTATAATTGGTTGTGTGCGGTGTCCCGCACCAAAAATAGTAGATCTACAAGCTCACAACACGTCGCATTGCGGCGCGTTGTGAGCTTCTAGATCTGCTATTTTCAGCACGCGACAACCGCACAACTGAGTATAAATCAGGCCTTACTTTCCCCATCTCTCTCTCTCTCTCTTCTGTCTTACCCCTTGTCCTTCTTACCCTCTTCCTGCCCCCCCCCCCCCCCCAGCCCCCCCCGCCCCTCCCTCTCTCTTTCTCCTCAGCGGCTTTGTTATGTTAATGTGGACGGATGTGGCAGATTCGCAGTGATTCTTCTTCTGCCTGGTGACGAGAGATAAAAGGCGAGTGACGAGGTGTCGCGCTCGTCCCCGCCGTGCGCCTCTCGCTCACTAACAAGCATCCGCATTGTACCGCCGCCATTTTCCGCGGGGCTGCATTTACATCCATGAGACCCCGTCCCCCCCCGTCCCCCCACTTTATCCTCCCTCCTAAAAGTTTATGCCGTCTCGTTAGGGCCACATAGGTGTGAGATTAAAATGTTGGGGACACTTTCATTTTCATAAGAGCTCTCATACTGTGTGTGTGTGTGTGTGTGTGTGTGTGTGTGTGTGTGTGTGTGTGTGTGTGTGTGTGTGTGTGTGTGTGTGTGTGTGTGTGTGTGTGTGTGTGTGTGTGTGTGTGTGTGTGTGTGTGTGTGTGTGTGTGTGTGTGTCGCATGCAAGTGTCCATTTATGTGTGCACATCCATCCGTGTACATGTGCGTGTGTTCAGTAAAAGCACATATTATCACACGGTACCCATGCCGCTGAGTGTTGTTTATTTATTTTCACAGCTTCGAACTACACCACTTTTTTTCCCTCTCCCTCTCTCTCTCTGTTCTCTGTAAGGTCTCTCTCTGCGTCTCTTTTAGATGATACAAGCTGCCATATCAGCACAGGCTAACCCATTCTTAATCACATTTGCATTTTTATTTTGAGAGATTCCTCAAACGTTTGCATTATTGAGGATTTATGGCGAGCCGTTCACCACGATATTCCATCAACTTCACTCATAAAGAAGGATCTCCATAACTCACGGGCCACGAGTGGAATATGCTGTACCCCCCCACCACCACCTCCCCATCCCCCACCTCACGCCCTGAAGTAATTAGATAGCAGAATTCTGATATGGAAAGTTTGAATAAATCACTTTGTTTATGAGTACTGAGGCCTTGAGAGCAGAGAGGCCAAAAGAGAGCGCCAGTCACACTAGTGCGAAACAGTTCAAGTCTGACGATGTCCACGTGCCAAAGTTTACATTTCAAGCCGATCAGTCGTAAATGGGGGGGGGGGGGGTGCTGCTGTACTTACATTTTGTGTTTAGTTTGACATTTTTCTTGTTTATGGTAACCCTAGCATCCCGACTATTCTGTGAAGAGATTTGGTGAAGAGGGTTTAAGTGGTTGAGATCTTTTTTTTTCTCTCTCCCCAATTTAGGCATTTTGCCACCATGTGTCTCTGTCACTGCCAGACCCTCTGTTGGTTTGAGGAGGGTGTAGACCACATGGCTTCTCCAATACACATGGAGTCGCCAGTCGCTTCTTTTCACAAAACAAAAAAAAGTATAGTGCCAAATCACCTTGGTCAAATTAGTATCCAACGTGACAGTGAGGAGTTTCACCCAGAGCCAGAGGGCGTAATGCGTGCGGAGGAATACGCTATCCCTCCCAGTTCCGCTCCCTGCTTAACAGGCCAACCTGTCGGAGTCGCTAATGCACTGACAGAGAACACCCTCCACTGTTGGCTCCCCACCCGTGAACACAAATTACGTTTGTTGGAGTTCCTGGCCACAGCTACCGTTGGTCACATGACCCTGAATAGAACTGCTGCATTGCTGTAACCCTATACTATAACATTAACGAATCACTCATAGGCTTAGTGCAGCTTGCACAAGGAATTTAATCTGCTTTGCCCTAAATGCTTGTTCTTTAGTTAGCGCAACCCCACAATGTTATTTTGTTCCCCCTGCCAAATAAGAAAAAAAGGATGCATGATAAAGCACAATGATGTCAACATCCATGCTAACTGCTGTTTTCAGCTGTTCAGTTATGCACGTTCTTGTTTGCGTGTCATGGTATGATAATATGTGGTTACAGTACATGTTTGTGTTTGCAAGCTGGATCTCAACACAAGTAGTTTTTCTTTGTATGTAGATACATTAACTTTCATAATGTATGAAGATCTTCCATTATGTTCAGAGCATGGACAATGACCTCACATCTGTACTCTAAATGTCTGAGACTTCTCTTCCCTCTCTCCCCACCCTAACAATACCCTTCCTCGCTCTATCTCTTGCTCTCTCTCTCTCTTTTCTCTATCCCTTTCTCTACAATTCAAATAATGTTCCCTATGCAAAACGAGAGTTTTTGGCAAATCTCTGGGAAATGAATCAAGCCGAGTTTTATTAAAAAGGATTTGAATATTCAAATGAACGCTTGACTGATCTTTTGTTTAAGCCCTCTCCCTGTCACCAGTTATTAGCTCGAGAGGGTGAAAACTTTCATGTATTTTGGTGAATTTCACATTTGATTTACACTGGAGGGACTTTTATTAAACTATTATTTACATTGACTTATTTCCATTCTGGTTTGCTCTGCGAAAAAGTTTGAGTTTGACATTTTTCTAACAAACTTCTGTGTTTTTTCTTGATTAGCTATTATTATACATTTGCAGTGATGCCCTGCGAAAAGATCGTATTTTCCCCACACTGTTTACTGAGATGTAATTGGCTATCTGGAGAGAGAGGCAAAGGTGCCGGGAGCAAGATTGAACTTCTGTGAGGGAACTGAGACAACTGCATAGTGCATTGGTGTACATCCTAGTTAAGTACACAATGAAATTAGCACTTTAGAAGTGTGTATCATACAACAGTGGACACATCTAAACTTGGGGGCAATCACTCTGCTTGAGATAACTGTAGCTGGTTCTTCTCCTTTCTCTTCTCCTCCCTGCTCGTGGTAATTACAGCCGCGTGCTCACAGTAAAATCCTTAGTGTTTATTTAACTCTGAGAGTGCATAAATGGGAACCAACCTGTAAAGGTCCATTTCCATTTGTACACTTCTCGCAGTTACAAATGGATAAATGATCACTGAGGATTTTACTGTGCGTTCAGAGTAAAACAGACAAAACCATTGTTACGACGGAGATCAAAATAATGACACATCGGCCCCGGTGAGAGGAAAGGATAAAAAAAAAAACCTAAACCTAGATTGATTGTGTTTTTTGCATGAGAAGCCGTTCAGCGATGTTGAACAAGTGGAACTCTGTGCAGTGATTCAAAAAAGGACAACTTGCCCTCTGTGTGAGGCGCGTTAAACAAACCAAGTAATAGTGGCAGACTTCCCATTAATTAAGCTTGAGGGATCCAGTTACAATCCTCCATTTGTTGATGGGGAATTGCATACTTCACAGCCTCTGCCCCTTTGATGGTAGTTTTGGGACCAACAAATTGATTGATGGATAGCTATTTGCATGTATCTAAAAAAAAAGAGAGAAAAAAAACCATCTCCCACTTATTTTTTCTATATTGAAATAATGGAATGGAAGTAAGCGTGTGTGGGTGGGGGCCGGGGGGGGGGGGGTCTTGTTAAGCGGAATTCATTTTCCACCAGATCATAATGCGATCATAGTAGGACTGCTTTTATTGTGCCAGTCAGCGCTATACACACACACACACACACACACACACACACACACACACACACACACACACACACACACACACACACACACACACACACACACACACACACACACACACACACACACACACGCACACACACGCACACACAGTGACAAACAGGCAAACATAGACACATGCACACATACAGAAATGCAAGTACGTCTTATTTTGTTTAGGGACTGATTTCATTATTCCATCTCACTGTGCTCTATTCAAGCATGCACAACCGCCTGGCGGTCCTCTTTATTCATCTGCAGACTTTTATGATCAGCCCAATCACGCATGTACTGAAACACTGCAAAATCCTATGTGTTAATTTATCCACGTTCAACCTGGTGTCCCTACTTTCGGCATGTTATTATATAGGTGACAGTTTAAAAAAAAATAAAAAGAAATATATATATATATATATATATATATTTCCCCCAAAAAAATCTGTAGCAAATCTACAAGCTCACAACAGCTTGTGGGGATGCTGTTAGAGACTGTCATGTTCTAAACCAGAGCTATTCAACTATATTCTTAAGGGGGCCAGATTTGAAAACTGGGGGGCCAGACATTCTGGCGATGACTTCTCCTTAAATTTGTACAAAAACAATGCTCAAATACAATTAGAATGCTACAGATGGCTTAATAATAAAAAATATTGCTGAAGCTTCATTTTAAGTGCTTAGATAATATTTCATTGCATCATACTGTTTCACTAAACAGTAAACAATGTCATTGTTTTTTACAATAGCCCTTGACAAGTAGTAATTTGTAGTAATAGAATAGTAACAGTAAAATTAATAATTCTGTACATCACCTTTACCACCATAACCACTGTAACCATAACATTGTTGATCTAAAACACATTTATAGCTGACACTTCCTGATGGCAGAAGTCGCACATTTTTGATTGGGATTGATTGATTGCGTACTGTATTAACAGTTTGCAATTAGTAGTACTGTGTGGTACTATTTTAAATGATGCTAAAAGGATAAAGGGCAAAGGGCAGAAACATTCAGCACATAGATTTACATTCGAATGCAATGTACGTTTTTATTGCATGTGAGAGAAACTGGATTGCCGTGTACGTTGATCCTAACATGTTTGGAAACTGCACTGCGTAAATAGGCAGACTTATTGCTCTCTAAGATCAACTTATTGCATGTTGTCAACCAGTTATGTCATTATCAATATTAACATCAGCTGTAAATCAGTCGTGGACCCTTGTCAGCAACGGTTTTCATTTAAAAGAGATGTCTACCCTGCATTATGGGTCCCAAACAAACTTGATTGATATCTGAAAGACTGAAGTCATCGAATCTTGTTACAAAGTCTAAGAACAAATACATTGAAGTCCACAGTGCATGGGGTGTGGCCATTCAGCCTTATGGCACATGCCTATCCTTTCAAGATAAAAAAGTTCTGAAAATAGCAGATCTACAATCTATCTGTGTGTGTGTGTGTGTGTGTGTGTGCGTGTGCGTGTGCGTGTGCGTGTGCGTGTGCGCGTGTGTGTGTGTGTGTGTGTGTGTGTGTGTGACGCTGTACATCAAAGTCGATTATTCACTGATATTTTTAACATATGCATTAAAAAAATATGTATTTTTTCACAGTGGCAATATACTGTATCTACAGCAGACATGCAGCTGTGAGCTGGTGTTGGTAGTTCTCCTAATCCATTCATGGTTGATTGTTGTTAAATCATTTCATACTGTACGTGACGTCGTGCCGTCACTCAACGTAGGTGGGGCGCTAAAACAGCAGCGCTCATGCCAGAAAGATTTTCTTTTTTTTAAAGCAGAAAACAACATGGCTCTACGCTCAATGCTGACAACAGTGTGTAAATACTTGACTTACTATTGGTGAGTTTATTACTGTAGTTTGTTTAACGTGTTAGATTGGAGACACAGATCATGTGGTGATGTCCAGGGTATAAGGGTGGTACAGTAGCAGTCCCTCATTCCTGTTTAGCCGAGTATATCCACAGTTTGGTAGGACACTCTTGAGACCTGAAGCCGATTCTACATGTCTCCTAAATCTCAACAGTTTTCTGAAAAACTTATGTTTCTATATCAGTGGTGCTCAATCTTTTTCATGTCAAGGACCCCCAAAATTATATGTATTTGGCCGCGGACCCCCATCAAAATATGTTGTTCCAGGGACCCCCAGAAGCAAAGATTTGAGTTAAAAATGTTCGCTTTAAAATATATATATATTCAAACATTTGCACACATTTTCACGATTTTTCAAAAATAGTAGATCTGCAAGCTCATAGCGCGGCACTCGGTGCCGCGCTATGAGCTTGTATATCTGCTATTTTTGAATAGCACCAAAGTGTAAAATAATGCTTTTTAGCTCAAATCTAAAAATGGCACAGTTCCAGGTCTTAATGGGTTAAAATGGAATGGACGGATGTGACGTGAGCCCCAAGAACACGTCATTTCCGTCCGCTCCAATGATGAATACATTTTTTTACAGTGGTGAAAACAAGCCATTTTCCACGGGCGATCACTCTGCAATGGCGGATCGCGTTAGTAATATCATTGTTCCAGTCGTTAGACGGGACCCTCGGGCCATCGCCCAGACACCCTTTGTTTACATCCGGGTCCTCGTGGAGGAGGCTTCTGCAGCTCTAAAACGATCTGCGTAAACGATAAGAAACGCTGGCACTGGATGTACCCTGTTTTAAAGGTTCTATGACATTCATTTTCACTTTTTTAATTTTTTATGTTTTTTTGGGGGTTTTATGACCTCAATTACACCCAAAAAATCTGAACTTTGAACATTCAGTGGATTTTCTGGGGTCTGGGGTTTTCTGAATAATTAGGCTGAAAACTAATCTGAGCTTGGCCCTTCGGCAGTGAGGTCACAGTCGATGATTGACCGCCCACTCTCCTCCTCGCCCCTCCCCTCCCCTATCCTTTCCTTTTGGGGGGGGGGGGGGGCGGAGCAGAGGCGATGATTGACAGGCAAAATCCCTCACCAGCGACACCCGCAGGCAAAGATTTATTTTTTCATTGCAGTTGAAAAGGCTTTAGAAATGTGAGAGAAAAACACCTGCCATGGATCAATGGAGTGGATTTTTTTGTTAAAACTTTCTATACACGTTTGAAGGACCATGGCAAAGACTTTTAATGTGTGGTAAAACTGAACGTCATGAAACCTTTAAAAAACCTCTGGCACTCGATAACAAACGGGTGACGGGTCGCGATGTGTTAAGTTGATCTTGTATTTCATAGCCTGCTTTTTAGACTTGTAACGACTGAAGGATGGACATAACTGTGGTTGTGTTGTGTGTATGATATGCTTGAACAATAATTTTCCAAGTTATTCCAAGTTAAATAAACTGAATGAACACTTCAACGGCAGCGGTTATCCTTCATGCCTGTGCTCCGTCGTTGGAGGGTGTTGTTGCGCATCTAAAATTACAGATCTACAAGCTCACAACGTGTCAATCCGTGAGGTATTGTAAATTTGAAGTCTGCTATGATTCACGGCCGCACGGAAAGGCTGCTCAGGGTTTAGTCCAATCAGAACGCACAGCTGCCTTGTCAACAGCCTTTCACAGCCAATCGATGACTGTTATTTCACCAACCTTTTGCCCCGCCCACATTAGTTAACCCTTTACTCTCTGGTTGTTTTCAAGGTTTGCAACACGGCGTTGCAAGAGAAATGTTTGTATTGGATGAAAAAAATATGATATTTCACTAAAAAGTCAAATACCAAAAATCTGTATTTGTGAATGCCCGTGCCCCCGTGTGTGTGTGTGTGTGTGTGTGTGTGTGTGTGTGTGTGTGTGTGTGTGTGTGTGTGTGTGTGTGTGTGTGTGTGTGTGTGTGTGTGTGTGTGTGTGTGTGTGTGTGTGTGTGTGTGTGTGTGTGTGCGTGCGTGCGTGCGTGCGTGCGTGCGTGCGTGCGTGCGTGCGTGCGTGCGTGCGTGCGTGCGTGCGTGCGTGCGTGCGTGCGTGCGTGCGTGCGTGCGTGTGGGTGGGATCTCAGCAGATGTAAGAAGGGGGAGTTCCAAGGAAAAAGAGTGCACCCTCCCACAAGACCAACTGTAGGGGTTAGCAGTAACATGTGAAGGGAAAACTGGGGATTGGCTAAATTGCGGGGGGAAAAGGAAAAAACTAAACAGAAACAGTTATTGTTATGTGTAGGTATTGGTTGAAAACATTTGATAGCTTGGTGTACAGGCAAACAGATTTTCCTATTGGAGAATACTGTACGAGGGCACAAGACCAGATTTCTTTGGTGCATTTCTTTATTTTTTTAATTAATGAATTGATCAAAGGGCCACTTCAAATTGTTACGTATCTTTACCTCGGGCCAGCAGTTGAATAGGCCTGTCCTTAATGAATCACCCCAGCCTAAAGACAAAGTAGCACTTCACAGCAGGCACAGTGAAAGAATAAAAGGGGGTGCTGGGGGTCGGCTGGAGGGGATTTGATGACAAGTGTAGCACGCAAGAGAAAATTGAAACCCTTTGTAATCCCACCTTAAGGAAATCACTTTGATTTCCATGTTCATGGCAATTTCATTATTGATGAGGCAAAGTGAATTGGTGTGGAGGTGGTGTCCAAAGACCTGCATTAAGTGCAATATTCAAATTGTACCCCCCTCCTCCCCATCACTCTCCCTTTCTCTCTCTCTCTCTCTCTCTCTCTCTCTCTCTCTCTCTCTCTCTCTCCGTATGAGCAGTGACCTTCGGGGTGCCGTGAAAGCCCGGCCCGATAACCAAGGCAGTTAGTTTGCCCAAGGCATATGAGATATAAGCATATGTATATTAATATATTGAGGTGGTTCGTCCCTGGGCAATGCAATGACGGAGCGAGCGAGGATATATATATATATCTCGGTGTCCGGTGGACACAGTGCCTTGTGTCCGCTGATGAGAATGGGTATCAGACTCGGCGGCACGGGGGTGAATTTACTCGGGGGTTAGTGTATGCAGGGGGTTTCAATCTCCCTCACAAACCATTTGAATATAGGCCACTGATTTATTACCTTATTTGGTCTGTCTTCTGTATGCAAATGCTGAAGGTGTGCAGGGGGGGGGGGTAGTGGAGGTTGGGTTGAGGGTGGCGGTGGCAGTAGTAAGGGGGGGGGGGTTACACTTTGGTTGTATGCATAATGAGATTCCCAGGGTCATCCCTCCGGTGTGTCAGGGACCCGTACTGAAGCAAGCCTCCAGGGGATGTAGAGGAAGATGATGATGATGGTGGTGGTGGTGTTGGGGGGGAAGCAGGCTAAGGGAGGGGGGGGAGGTTGCAGGGGAATGGGCCCCAGTAGGCATGGTCCCCAGGTAGCCGATCCCCGCAAACCCCATCTCATCCCACCCCACATGCCCCCTTCCCTTCCTGGCAGGTCGTCAGCCAGCCAGCCAGCCAGCCACCCCACCCAACCCCACCCCTGCTAGCAGTAAACGTGCTCCTGTGGCACTCGTCTCAGTCTGGAAGTGCATTAGCCCTCATGACAATGTAACCCCCCCAACCCTCTCCACCCCCCAATCCACCCTCCCCAATTATGGATCTGATCTGTGTGTTTAATAATTGCCCTCTTTAGACGCATTCAATTGTGTCCAAATGGGAGTGGAATTGATTTTTTGTAGGATATTAGCCGATTACTTTTGAGTGGCCCCCCCTTAATTTGAATCGATTTGAATAATGGTTATTCATGTGATCTGGGTTCTCCGCTACAGTTACAGCGCTGTGGCACGCCCTCCAGGAGAAGCACTGCCGCTGTGATAAGTACAGTCTATACCATGTCGTCTGCACGCCCACGGTGTTTGATATTACCCGTTCTTGCATAACTCACATTTCTTTTAAATGTTTAATACATTAGAGATGGGAACAAAAGAGACCACCAGGGCATAATTTAATAAGCTTTTTTTTTTTTTTTTTAGATCTTTTGAACCGGAGATCAAAATCTCAGCCTTATCATCAGTGGGAGCCAGATTTGAGAGCTTCCTTTTGCTTGCTCGCACTCAAGTGGAACTCTTATCAAGATGGGGTCCTTTGGTTTGTTCTGCTAATGCCGTAAATAAATATATCGCTTTCATTTACCCCGGCGCACGCAGTAGCAGGCGGGCTCCCACTCGTAAACCCGGCCGGATCTGAATGAGAATTTATGAAAAGATGTAGCACAGAGACCTGCCTTTGTCGAGAATATATGCAAAACACGAACCTGAGTGCTTTCATCCGTGGCTGAGTGAACGCTGCCCATCGTCACGTCTGTCTCAAAGAAGGGGCAGGGACACACAAAGTGATTTACCCCCCCAATAGATAGACAATAGGCCTGTCTGACACTTAAAATATTAAAGAGTAGAATATGCATCGCTACGTTGATCTTCACTATCAATATTTAACATCCTCTTATGCATGTATGCTGAGTTGTCCAATTTCATTAAGGCCATTTGTCATCTGGGAGGGCACTGGTCTTGGGCCTGGGGAGCCCAGGGACAAACTGGGGGGTTGGGTTGTGGGTGCAGGGGTGGCTTGTGTCACCATCATCCATATGGGGGGAAATCTATTTGCCCACTGCTTCTTCATGCATCACATAGACAACAAATAAAAGCCTATTGTTTTATTGTTTTCCCAGATTTGAGGGTTAGTGGGTTTCAGCCGCGGTTTGGAGTGGTGAGTTCTGTTAATTAAATAAGTGTTTCTGGATGTGGGCTGGAACTGCTTGTCCAATACACTCTGTGTGAAATGAATTGACATAATATTTGCTATCTGCCATAATACTGAAATTGCTTTGTGTGTTTGTTTGTGTGTGTGTGTGTGTGTGTGTGTGTGTGTGTGTGTGTGTGTGTGTGTGTGTGTGTGTGTGTGTGTGTGTGTGTGTGTGTGTGTGTGTGTGTGTGTGTGTTTGTCCTTGTGATCGCATATGTTCAAGTATTGCTAAGTGTCGTCAGGGAGGAATAAATCAACAAAATTTGGATTTCATTTACTTTCATTTAGGCTCTCAATGTCATTGTGTGGGTACACATTCCTTTTTCTGTCGTTACAGAGTAAACGAATCAGTCCTCCCACTAAAAGAAAGAAGTAAGTGCGTAATGACAAATTTGTGCATTCGTCAATTTGTGTGTTTTATTTTTATTTTCTCTCTCTCTCTCTGTGGGCGTCGCTCCAGACACCGGTGAATAAGACAACGTGATATACATCCAGCTCTATTTGCTGCCGGTACATTTGGCCCATGTTTATCACATTTCCTCGAACAATACATCTCGATTCCTAAAGGCACGGAATCTCAAATGTGACATTTTAACAGCCCTTATTCCTTTCACGCTGCACCATTTCCTTTTTTTGCACTTTAGTGTCATTTTCATCCCAAACCTGAATTACCAATTTGTCTTTGTGGCACGGGCAATTTACATGCATCCATTCCCTTCTTTTTTTTCTTTTTCTTTTTTTTTTTAATATGCAAAATGCACTAAAGTGTAGCATTTTTCCCATCACGGGGATATTTTCCCTGGGTCTAATTTCATGGTTTTGATGGCGAGCGAGTCAGTCTCGGAGGAACTGTGCCTCTTGTTCTCATAGCTCCTGGGTGACGTCTTGATGACAAGTGTCTTTAATATGCATGCAGAATGGCAGCTTCCACATTTTTGCACCCCCCCCCCCCCCAACATGTTTTGCATGTTGAGGGGAAATTGCCCGGCGTTGGGGCTATGGCTTCTGTTGGAGACGAATGTCAGGGACCATTCAGAGAAAGAAAAGGAGGAAAAAAAGAGAGACCGAGGCTTTTTTATGATTATTGCCTCTGTGTACCGCCATTAAAAAACAGGAGAACAGAGGGAAGTGGAATTGTCCGTGTGGCATTTTTTGGCTCTCAATGGCGTGCAATGGTTTGGTTCCAGTGGCAGGGCTGCAAAGGCATTTTCCTTCTTATGAGGGGAGGCGTTGCGGTGCTATATGCCAGAGCCCAAAGGCCTGTTGGCGTACCACACCATCGCCAGGCTCAAATGAAGTCTGAACCTTCTAAGATATTTGATTTGTATGTGGGTTCCCCCCCCCCCCAATGGTTGGTGGTGGCATTTGAGAGACCCCAAAACCCAACACAAATTTCACACATTTTCTAGCTTTTCTACTGAAAACATCGCATTAAAACAAAACGTCACATTTATTTTAGGACTGGTCCTCTTCTGGGAAGGTGCAGCATTACAGAAGAAAAGTGTACACAGTAAAAGACACTTTCAACCTGGCGTCCCTTTAGTCATTTCTGCATGCCGTTATAGGAGAACATTTTCAAACATTGTCAAAATCTTGAGAAAATAGCATAAATAGCAGATCTACAAGTTCACAATATGTCGTAGTGTAATGCATAGATTGGCTATTTTCACTACTTTTCATTCTATAAGTATATAGGGCTTAAGCAGTGAAATGAACACAACCTTTGTCACATCATTGCTGTAGGGCAGGAACCTCTTATCTCCATATTTTAACATTTTATGTTTTTATTTTCATAAATTAATGTCCTATTTCATCATACTACAGTGTCACACAAAAGTAGCAAAAAATTGGCGATCTACAAGCTGCTATTTTTGAATGGCCAAAGTATAAAAGGTTAAACTGGTTAAAATGATTGTGATGCTATGTTAATACATTTTGCTGGGGACCCCCTGGAACCCCCCAAGGACCCCTGGGGGTCCCCGGACCCCACTTTGAGAACCAATGGTCTACATTATGTACTCTGAGCAACATCACTAGAGCAGTGAGCACTGACTTGTAAACGGTGTCTTATTTGACGATCCATATTGGGGTTTAACCACTCCATCCCAGTATACTGGGGGGGGGGGGGTTATCCTTCTAATAAAGGTACTATATATATATACTGTATATATCAGGCCTGGGGACTATCTATCGGCCCCTTTTTCCCTCTACACCAGATCTCTTCGCCGAAGCTCTACAAGCTCATGACGTGTCGCATGGTGACGCATTCTGAGAATGTAGATGCTGCTATTTTAGTCGAACCGTTGTGTTATTTTTGGCAAATGTTCATCTATTATGCCCCATGAGACACTAGGGTTCATGTGGCTTAAGACCATGTGTGAAAAGGGGGTATTTCTGACGATTTTTCACTCCTGCATCTTGTCAGACCCCCAAATGTACTATTCAAATATATTCATGTTGGCTGTGGGGGTGTCTCATTACACTGGATCTCTCTCTCCTGATGCTGTCAGGGGCACCAGGCCTTAAGATGCTGAAGTGGAACACACTAGAGTTTCTATTTGACCTCTGCGCTTGACTGTGGTGTTGCAATAGGTTCAAGTTGTTTATTGTTGTTTACATACACATACAATAGGCAAACGGCTGGTAGCAGCATTCTAGGCAATGGAATTATTGTACATCAACCTTCCTCAACAGTGTGGCTAACTGGGGTTTAATAACGGGCGTGGCTCGCGTGTGGATCTCTTGACATCGTATTGATGATGATGTCAATGTGGAGAGACAGCTGTGTTTCTGCCTTTTTTGTTTCTGTTCTGCATCTATTTTTATTTGTAGCAATTAAGGCATTGTGTTGATGTGAAAAGTTTTTATTTATATCTGGCATATTGATGATGTCTTAGTCTTCAATATGACACATTTTGGCAAGATTTCAGCCTGATCCGAGCCCTTAGATTAGAACATTTATTTAAATATTTCAACAAAATATAAAGCATACGTCGAAAACAATGGAGCTGCTAAGTTGGCCTACTGGCATTGTGTACAAAACAACTGACACAGATTTGTCCAGCGGTTTGTGAGCATATAGCTCAAGACAGACAGACAGACAGACAGACAGACAGACAGACAGACAGAGACACACACACACACACACACACACACACACACACACACACACACACACACACACACACACACACACACACACACACACACACACACACACACACACACACACACACACACACACACACACACACACACAGACCCTTGTATACACGGCTAGCCTCCTACAGAGCCATGGCGTGAAACAAAAATTAAATAAAGGAAAGATAACGTAAGATAAGCAAAGGGGGGGTCTATCAATAAGTATAGGTATAAATGTGCATTCTGTCACCAGTGATAATATGAAAGAATGTTCAGTACATCTATCAGCAATGCATATGAATATGTACAGACTATCAGCAGTGAATATGACAATGAATATTACAGTGTCACCGGGCTTTCACTGTTCGTATCTGCATAATATATGTACAGACTATCATCTATGAATATATGAGTGAATATAAGGCAGTCATCCTTAACAAGCATCTGTCAAGGTTCTGTAGTATATATCCCAGAAAGAAAGTACTAGTAGCAATAATAACAGGGATAAAAGAGTAATAATAAATCGTTGCTGTCGGGCAGAAACCTCTTATTTTACCTCTGTTTTTCATAAATTAATGCTCTGCTTCACCTACAGTGTCACACAAAAGTAGCAAAAATAGCAAATACAAAATAGCCAAAATAGCCTTCCAAATACCCCCCAATTTGCAATCCTGTATGTTGAAAACACACACGCGCGCGCGGACACGCACACACACACACACACACACACGTGTGCGCGCGCGCACACACACACACACACACACACACACACGCGCGCGCACACATACAGTAAATAAATCCTACATACATAAAAAATAAAGAGAGAGAGAGCACATCAGTCACCATAGTGTCTGCACTGGTGGTGGCAGTAAAGTGAACATTCCGATGTGCAATACTGGAAAAAGTAGCAGATATGAAAAGTGACAATACAAAATGTGAGCAAAATCTGCACAGTCTGTATCTGTAAACTGTATTCCTGTTACAGTTTATGTCACTTTATGGTGTTCAGAAAGACTTATGGCCTGGTGACAGAAACTGTCCCTGAGCCCTTGGCTTTTATTAGGCACTTGTGTTTTATTTCCTGTCTGTGTGGCATATTACTGACATGTTTGTCTGTGCTGATTTGTTTATTTCAACGGACGCATCATACGGTGTATCTATTATTATACCATATTTATTCTGGGTGTTTTTGCCGCTGTCATTTATGATGTTGCATTGTCAGAGTGTAATTGCGTTGTTTCCATCGTGAATAAGTTTGGCACCAATAGAGTACAGCAAATAGTTATGTATCAATAACTACAACATCTACCACTAATGCTAGTGCTACTATTATGTATTAGAATCTATCTCTCCATTTGTGACTCTGAGAGTTTCGGGTCCATTTGTACACTCTCAGAGTTACATTAGCACTCATTTACTCAATTTGACAGCGTGCTCTGTAGCAGTTTGCAGCTGACTCTCTGACTGCAATACTGCATGTTGTGAGGTGCGGTGCGGTTGCGACTGATTGCCATTGGTTTCGGTGTGGTCGTTGTATGTCGTCCTGTTTGGCACAGATTGCATTAGATTTATTTTCATCTGTGCTCTGCTGCCTCCAATCTTATTCAAAGATGATTTCCTTTGCCTTCTTTTCTTTCTTCAGTCACGTGACGTGGCTCTTTTTCCCTTCTCTCTCTCTCTCTCTCTCTCTCCAGGTCTCATTTCTCACCTGAATGACACTCTCTGTGGTCTGTCCAGTACCGATCACACATACTGTGCAGACACAGACACACACACACACACACACACACACACACACACACACACACACACACACACACACACACACACACACACACACACACACACACACACACATTCACACATTAGACGCTATGGCGCGCACACTCTCACAAATTCACACTTTCAAATACAATGCACATTACATAAACACATTGTGCGCGCACGTCCACACCCACCCACCCACACACACACACACACACACACACACACACACACACACACACACACACACACACACACACACACACACACACACACACACACACACACACACACACACACACACACACACACACACACATACATACACACACACACACACACACACACACACACACACACACACACACACACACACACACACCCCACGGATGTATCACACACACCTCTGGTGGCCATAGATGCCACACATCTGACTGGCGCTAATCATTGTAACAGTCATCATCAGCACCCCCCCCCCCCCGCGCCTCCCCCATCGCAGGCCTTATCCTGCAGAATGAAATCTCATTTAGAACTCTTTGGATGTTTCACAATGATCTGCACACTGCCATGGCACCTTGCTGTGAATATAGACCAACCAATCCCCCTATAGCCCCTGATTAACCCCTTGAACCCTATATACTTTGTTGTACAACACCTTATGTTCGCCTATTTTGGCCGAATGTTGGCTTATCAGAATATGGACGCTAGGGTGGTTAACCAGTTAAGCCCCATGTTATTGTTGCCTAACTTTTGGCGGTGTCACACGAAAATAGCCAATTGTAGATCTGCTATTTTCACAATGTTTGATATATTTGGAAAATCTTTGAAAAAATTAGCATTTAAAAAATTGCTCAACATTGCATTGACAGTGGTTACAAGATGAAGCAGGAGATCACGTTCGTTATTGGTTTATTTGTGTCATGTGACAGTGGCTTGTTAGCTTGCGTGTAGCCACAGCGTACAGGAAAAACTCCAATGTGTCAGAATTTGGTCTGATAATCTGGTCATGATGACATAAATCCAGCTCCTTCTAGTTCTAATTGACCACAACGTGGCTCCACAAATGAACAACATTTAGTTTCACACTAAACGAGGATGACGCTGTGCTCTCAGTGCGTCTGTGGCTGACTGCAGGCGAGACAACATGGCCAACATGGAGTGATAGGTGTCACATGGAAGAAAGGAAAATAAAAGGGAATAATCCATTTCCAATGATAATACTGGAGGTGGAGGAACAAAAGCTAACATGTTGAGCACAGCTGGTAGGCAGAGAAATGAAACGCATGCATTCATTCATTAATTATCACATTCCACACTGTGTGCCACAGCTCAATTCATTGAAATGAAATTGATGGTGTTTTCAGCCTGGTTGTGATAAAGCTGGAATATGACACTAAGGTGACACTGTATGACAAGGTCTCTGTGCTTCCTGACAATCACAAAACCTGCGTCCTTCAAATGAGTGTGTGAGTGTGTGTGTGTGTGTTTGTGTGTGGGTCTGTCTGGTTGTGTGTGCAGGCGTGCACTCTCATCCATCTGTCTTCTATAAACTTGTGAGTGTGTGGGCACGTGCGTGTGTGTGTGTGTGTGTGTGTGTGTGTGTGTGTGTGTGTGTGTGTGTGTGTGTGTGTGTGTGTGTGTGTGTGTGTGTGTGTGTGTGTGTGTGTGTGTGTGTGTGTGTGTGTGTGTGTGTGTGTGTGTGTGTGTGTGTGTGTGTGTGTGTGTGTGTGTTTGCATGCCCCTACAGTATATGCATGTGTGCATGCTCGTGGATGATTGCGAACGCAGCGGAACGAGGCGCGCAAGTGGAGCTTACTATGAAACCGTGCTCGGGTTGTGTCTCTGTATCTCTGTGTGCACTGCCTGTGTGCAGCTCCTCTGACATAAGTAAATGTCCAATTTAGACGTACCATACATCAAATGAAAGGTCTTTGAAAACTGAACACACCTGTCAAGGTTGCGTTTAAGCCCGCCCCTTCCCCCGGAAGCCACGCCCCGGAGAAGGCTCCTAAAAACTCCCCATTGAAACCCCATGGTAAATGAAAAGTGCCCGAATCGCTCCGAAACTTTTTCTACCCCCCCTAAGTGGGGGTCTACGAACAAATACTTCGGGCTCGGATTTTGGCTCCGCCCCCCGGAAGTGGGTGAAACAGGCACTTCAAACACTTTGTTGAATTGTTCAAAAACATTCAAAGTTTTTTTTTGGTGAATTTGTATTTTTCTAAGATGCTCCTTTTAACGCAGATTTTTTTTGTATTTTATTTTATTTTTTTAATTTTTTTTTTTTTGCGTTCGCTACCCGCGTTCGCGCGTCTTACTTGTAGTAAAAGTACAGCAAATTGGAAACACTCCAGTAAAGTAAAAATAACAAAAAAAAGTACAGTGTGTGTGTGTGTGTACCACTACGCCTCGAGTCATTATACCTTTTCACGGATGCGCACGTGCACACAAGAATGTGTTCCACTCGATCCGTGCGCCGAGTAGCCTATACCCACCTGGCTACTTTGCATAACAATAGCTCAGGTCGTCAAGTGTTCAAATACGTCCTCAAATACACTGTATAACTTACAAGTAAGACGCGCAAACGCGGGAAGCAAACGCAAAAAAAATTAAATAAATATGAACAAAAAATATTTAAAAAAAAGTAACCAATATTTTTTTTTTTCTAAATACAAAAAAATTCTGCGTTAAAAGGAGCATCTTAGAAAAATACAAATTCACAAAAAAAAAACTTTGAATGTTTTTGAACAATTCAACAAAGTGTTTGAAGTGCCTGTTTCACCCACTTCCGGGGGGCGGAGCCAAAATCCGAGCCCGAAGTATTTGTTCGTAGACCCCTGATCTTACCTGGAGGGAAGAGAACAAGTGGTTGACATCAACGGAACCATGTCCTCATCCCTCCCGGTGAGCTGTGGGGTTCCTCAGGGCAGCATTCTAGGGCCGTTACTGTTTCTTCTATACATTAACGACATGAATGCTGCCTGTAACTGCAAATTGTTCCTGTTCGCTGATGACTCGGCACTCCTGATCTCGGGAGAGGACAAGTTGCAAGTTGAGGAGGCGCTCAGCTCCGAACTCTCAAAAATCCGTACTTGGCTTACCGATAACAAACTGTCACTACACCTTGGGAAAACTGAATCCATTCTCTTTGGGACCAAATTCTCCTTCTACAGCACTGCCACCCAGGATTGGAATAGTCTAACTCCATCCCTCAAAAAATGCAGTTCGCTGGGCTCATTTAAAAGAGCCTTAAAAAAATCACCTTTCAGGAGGCCAAAAGAGGAGGTAGTACCATTTTCCCGTTAGACAGCAGACCCTCCCCCCCCCTGTTCTTGTACATATTTTTTACCCTTTTAAGATTTTTTTGTTGTACATAGTGTTATTTTTTTTTTGCAGTTTTTTTTTTATGATATTTGAACTGTGGTGCCACTATATATGCCTATGAATTGAATACCAAGGCCCTCATTGGAAACAAGTCCGCAAGGACTTTTATGAACGGACCTGTTAGACAAAGTATTTTAAAATGTAACTGTGCTGTTTTACTTTTTTTTTTGCCTAATAAAATATTCAATCAATCAATCAATCAATCAAAGCATCAACTGACGGTGAGAAAACGCTAATGTTACTTCCGCCAAATTAGTTACATTTTCGCCAGAAACAGACTGTATCAAATATGAGTGACTGACTATCATAAACGATACAGAACCTCCTCCCTGACAATATCGCCGAGACAGCTTGTTTATTTTTGGACCACAATTCTTATATGAGACGATTCTAAGATGACCCAATGTTATTCCCCATAGAGAAATTACTTTTACGAACCAGGGGATGAACAAGTGACGTCAGGACTTCTGTACTCTATTGGTGGGGGCTTGCTTGACTGTTTTGAACATGTGCACGTCACGTCATTAAAATAGAGTGCAACCACATACCAAATCAACAATGCAACTCTGCATGTTGGCGTTCAGTGTTGCTATGTGAGCGTCTCATGCTGGTTCTGTGTTTATGCTGTTCTACCCACGTCGATGGTGTAAAGTAACTAAGTACATTTACTCAAGTAATGTACTTAAGTACACCTTTTAATTTTAAAATTTTTACTTTACTGGAGTATTTCCCATTGTCAATACTTTTACTTCTACTCCACTACATCTCAGAGGCAAATATTGTACTTTTACTCCACTACAATTATTTGTCAGCTTTAGTTACTAGTTACTTTGTAGTTTTAGATTATTTTCACAAAACATACATTATACCACTTCAGCCCTATATGCAGTGCCAGCCCTGAGCAATTTGGGGCCCTAGGCAGGATTTTACCTGACGCCCCCCCCTCCCAATAGCCTATTATTTATTAATAATAATATAGCCTGAATAAGACTATTTCAAAAACAAATAACAAGGATATCATCCTTGTTATTTGCTAAATTGAAAACAAAACTATTAGGCTTATTAATATGAATGAATTTGCATTGGGTGTTAGCTAAGTAAGTAGATAGCATGGTGTTTTATTCTCAATAAGAGTAATCTCCTGTCATGCACGCAGAGAGAGAGAGAGAGAGAGAGAGAGAGAGAGAGAGAGAGAGAGAGAGAGAGAGAGAGAGAGAGAGAGAGAGAGAGAGAGAGAGAGAGAGAGAGAGAGAGAGAGGCAACTAGCTCTGGTCGTGTTAGGAGGAGAACTCTAACTTCAGCAAGTTTATAACTTTCCTGAAATATAAATATTGTGTTTTTCATCAAGTCAAGACCTTATGATTTCCTCCCCACTATGTGATTATTGAATGGCTTATTCTACTTTGTCAGTGTTTTTTGTCAGTCTTTTGCCTGTGACTTGTACCACAGCAGGTCAAATTGCTCAATTAAGGCCATACAATTTTTCGAAGCACTTTGCGAGCAGTGGAGGCGAGACACCTGTCAGGTAAACTATTCAGTACTAAATTCAAGTACTATTCAAGTACTAAAATACATTTCAAAGGTTCAAAAGCTTTTTGTGGTGGAAACCATGCAGAGACAAATTGCAGAGCTTGAAGCCATGGCAATATTATGAGCGGAGAAAGCTGGATTGTGATTGATGATTGATGATTGTGAAGAAATATGGAGATAACAAGGTTTCTGACCGACAGCAACGATGTTACTGTGAAGAGCTAATGCTGTATACTGTAGATGCAGTAAAACGCTACATACAGTGGCTAGAACCATACATTAGCTACTTTAGCTGAAGTTAGCTAGGCAACCAACTGGAGTTAAAAGACCTCTGAAAGTCTTATGTAAAAGAAATGATGTGCTGTGCTGACGGTATTGTGCATGTCGTTGGCTCGTTGCCATTCGTGGCTGTTGCATGAGCACGTATGACCATGTACAGTATGTTATACTGTACTGTACCATTGCAATTAATGTCAGTGTTTTTGTCAGTCTTTTGCCTGTGACTTGTACCACAGCAGGTCAAATTGCTCAATTAAGGCCATACAATTTTTGGAAGCACTTTGCGAGCAGTGGAGGCGAGACACCTGTCAGGTAAACTATTCAAAGTACTAAAAGAAAATTACAAAGGTTCGAAAGCCTTTTGTGGTGGCAACCATGCAGAGACAAATTGCAGAGCTTGAAGCCATGGCAAGCTTATGAGCGGAGAAAGCTGGATTGTGATCAGAAATGTAAGAAATAGGTCATTAATTTGTGACAAATGCACATTATATTTATTATATTTATCTGCTTGATCTATTGGTGTTATTATATACGTGTGATATGTAACATCTGACCTACTTATGCATGTTATTATATACGAGTGATATGTAACATGTTGAACTCTATGAGCTATATGGACATTTCCAATTCACGTGAGGGTAATTGGTCTGATCAGTGGGTGATTGAATTATTTGCGCCACCCGACTTTACAAATAGAAGGTGTGGTACTGGGGGGAGGGGGGAACAAACAAACCTGTGTACCGGTGGGAACGGGTGGAATCGAGAGGAGATCTCCTGAGCGCCAGTGTTACTAGTTTAAGTTGTAAAGTTTTAACTAAACAGTAGGCTGCAGCCAAGACGCAAGAAACAGCGAGCCCAACGGAAGAGGAACGAGTCGTTGCTGCCGTGGGGTTACAATCGCGATGGATTTATGAATGGACCGCCGATCACCGAGAGGATTCTGACGGAGCCGCGGTGAGATAAATCCATATTTCTGTTCCTGAGGATTACAAATTATGGGGTACCCCGAACTTTAAGTTACCTTCGGACCGCGACGTGCGGAAGATCGTTATCGTTTCATTTGGATATAAGGACTAATACTAATAGACTTACTCGAGAGCGTGGGAAGAAGAGGCCGTTTGGACAGTAGCACGTGAACTGTTGTTATTGTTTGGGGCGTCGGTCTGCGGTGGCGTTCACCCTTACGTCCGAGTAGTTTGTTTATTGTTTGTATTTGAATGAGATTGTGATCAGAAGGAGCTTGTGAAAGAAGTATTGTTTTGTTTATCTGTTTGTTTATTTCTTGTGTGTTTATTAGGGAAAGAGTTAGGGACAGAAGTTTATTTAAAAGCCTGAAGGGTATTATTTATTTACTAGTTTAATTTGTCAATTGCTTATTTTGTGGCTTTATTATTAAATTAATTTCAGTTAAAAACCTGTCGATCCCGTTGATTTTCCTTTAGTTAAGAATTAGCCTTTCAGGGTAAAGGCCGATTGTTACATGTGGTGGCCCGTACGGGGATCGCAGGCGTAAAGATAAATACTGAAAGCCACAATTTATTCATTGTTGTAAAAAAGGTAAAATAATACACTGTAAAAAAAACATCCGGGTAAAAACGGGAAAAAAGAAAGTGAAAAGCACAATGGAACAAAATGGGGAAAATACTGAACATGTAGTAGAGGCAGCAGCTGACTCTCAGGAATGTAAAATAACCTCACTCCTTAGCTCACTGTATGTCTCAGATCAGGAAAGTGAGGAGGAGGGGGACGAAGAGGAGGAAAGTGAGGGCTCTGATAGCCCAGTAGGCCTACAGTACCTACAGCAGGATTTGGCCTTAATTAGGGGCAAAATGCAAGCCTGGGAAAATGAAGTGCAACGTGTGCAACGTGTGTTTGAAAAGTCAATGGAGAGCGCTGTTAATAGGGAAGAAATCCTAAGGGAGTACATAGATCACAAAATGCTGGAGATGGAGACTCTCATCAAAAGCTCAGTTGAACAATTCCAGAAAGAAGTGGTTGAATGTTTTATGAGGAGAGATGAGAAGTGGAACTGTGAGGTGGCGAAGATAAAAAGAGCCAGTACATCACACATAAGGTCCCATGCTCCACCTAAGGCCGAAATAAGTGGCTATGGAACACATACTCCTCATGGTCTTCCCACCAGTGCTCCCCACAGTCAACCTGCCAGTGCATCTCAGGAGCCGCCCACCAATGCCTCCCCTGGCCTTCCCTCCGGCACCTGCGGGAACGTGGGCAGCCAAGAAGGCAGTGACAAAGGAGCTGACGATGCACCCGTGGACGCCCAACTGGGGCAGAGTGACAATGGGGAATTGGAATCCTTATTGTTCGTGCCCATCACGACGAGAGACGTGAAGTTCGACGCCGTGGTGGACACAGGGTGCTCGCTCACACTAATGCGGAGAAGTGACTGGCAGCGGATATCCCGAGCGGGAGAGCGTCTGAAGGAGAGCGAGGACCAGAAGTTCGTCTTGGCGGATGGGAAGCAGCGCCAAGCTGTGGGGAAGGTGTTGCTGATCTATGACTGGCATGGTCAAATGTGGTCTGTGGAAACTTACGTCCTAGACGACCATGACCTCACCTTCCCAGTGATGTTGGGCCTGGATTTCTGTCTCAAGACCAAGACAGTCCTCAACCTTGGCGATAAGACCTATGGAGTGTGGGGACCAAAGGACTACAAATACTATCCTTTTGCCTCACAGCCACCGCCCAACCTGTCGTCGGCGCAGCTGTGCACGGCTGTGCCGGTGTTACCATCGAGGGGCGGTGATGGTGTCACGCTGGGACCCCACACCCGATACGTCCCACCTGAGATGGAGGGCCTGTTCCAGAAGTGGCCGTCGGGGTTAACCCTTGCGAGCCTAGCCAGGGCTCAGAATGCAGATCCCAAGGTCCGAGATCTACGGGAAAACCTAGTCCAGTCCATCGGCTCTGAGGAAATCCAGGGAGTCCTGTATCGAAGGCAGCCGTCCAAAGACCGTGGACTGAAATATCAGCTGGTGGTGCCCGACAGCCGGGTCCACTGGTTCCTGGAGTATTTTCATGACCGCCCCACGAGTGGTCATCCAGGTCGGCTAAAGACACTGCTTCGAATCCTTGAGGTGGCCTGGTGGCCGACAGTCCGCAGAGACGTGTGGGAGTACGTTAAGAGGTGCCACGTCTGTAAGCGATGCAAGACAGAGAATCGTAAGCCGTCCGCCCTACTACAGTCCACTCAGGTTGACCAGTCAGGAGAGGTCCTGGGGATCGACCCTACAGGGCCGTTCCCGAGGAGTAAGAAAGGAAACATCATGCTACTGGTCACCATTGACAATTACAACAAGTGGGCCAGGGTCAAAGAGATTAAACGAAGGGTGGGTGTCTCTCACACCAGGCAAGCCAAATACGATGGTGCCTGGCGGAACACGCGCAGTTCCAGCCAGGCGATTTGGTCTGGGCGAGAAAACATTCACTTTCAAAAGCATCAAAAGGATACTCGTCAAAGCTAGTGCCCCCGAAAAGGTCAGGTCCAGCTAGAGAACGAGTCAGACAGGCCCTAGAAATTACGGAGTGAAATGGAAAGTGTTAAAAAGTGGATACATTTTAATGTGGTCAACCTCAAACCCTCCGTTGGGAGGACTTGAAGAAATAGCTTCCAGCTGGGGGGGGGGGGGGACTGTGACAAATGCACATTATATTTATTATATTTATCTGCTTGATCTATTGGTGTTATTATATACGTGTGATATGTAACATCTGACCTACTTATGCATGTTATTATATACGAGTGATATGTAACATGTTGAACTCTATGAGCTATATGGACATTTCCAATTCACGTGAGGGTAATTGGTCTGATCAGTGGGTGATTGAATGATTTGCGCCACCCGACTTTACAAATAGAAGGTGTGGTACTGGGGGGAGGGGGGAACAAACAAACCTGTGTACCGGTGGGAACGGGTGGAATCGAGAGGAGATCTCCTGAGCGCCAGTGTTACTAGTTTAAGTTGTAAAGTTTTAACTAAACAGTAGGCTGCAGCCAAGACGCAAGAAACAGCGAGCCCAACGGAAGAGGAACGAGTCGTTGCTGCCGTGGGGTTACAATCGCGATGGATTTATGAATGGACCGCCGATCACCGAGAGGATTCTGACGGAGCCGCGGTGAGATAAATCCATATTTCTGTTCCTGAGGATTACAAATTATGGGGTACCCCGAACTTTAAGTTACCTTCGGACCGCGACGTGCGGAAGATCGTTATCGTTTCATTTGGATATAAGGACTAATACTAATAGACTTACTCGAGAGCGTGGGAAGAAGAGGCCGTTTGGACAGTAGCACGTGAACTGTTGTTATTGTTTGGGGCGTCGGTCTGCGGTGGCGTTCACCCTTACGTCCGAGTAGTTTGTTTATTGTTTGTATTTGAATGAGATTGTGATCAGAAGGAGCTTGTGAAAGAAGTATTGTTTTGTTTATCTGTTTGTTTATTTCTTGTGTGTTTATTAGGGAAAGAGTTAGGGACAGAAGTTTATTTAAAAGCCTGAAGGGTATTATTTATTTACTAGTTTAATTTGTCAATTGCTTATTTTGTGGCTTTATTATTAAATTAATTTCAGTTAAAAACCTGTCGATCCCGTTGATTTTCCTTTAGTTAAGAATTAGCCTTTCAGGGTAAAGGCCGATTGTTACAAATTTATGGAGGGAAAAAAGTACTGCACTGTACTGTGTGTTGGGTAACGTTACTTTTTAAAGTAACTCGTTAAGTTACAAGTTACTGCCATTAAAAAATAATCCGTTACGTTACTGGATTACCCCCTGACAAAAGTAACTCGTTAGTCGTTAGAATACTTTACCGTTACTGACAATTAAAATGTTTTAATTGCATTTTAAGTTGCGCAAGTTTGTTACATTGTATTACTGGCTGCCCACCGCCATTGCGTGGCCTTATCTACGGCCCATATTAATTAACTCTATGGTTAAAAGAAACAAGAATGATAAACAATAGACAATATCCCCTTTACAGCTCTTTTAGTTTATTAACAATTAACGAATATAATTCGCCACAACTGCCAGCCTACACGTAGGACCGGACAGTAAATCAGTGCACAGAAACCGGGGCTCAATATGCATTCAGCTTAATGAGGACATATAGGCTCCAACATAGGCTATGCAACAAATTAGGCACATTTCAATTTAACTGCAAAATAAAACAATTTAAATTCAAACTGCATTACAGAAACGGAGGTAGGTCTCCCGACAACACTCTTGTGCACAATCTGACAGCAATCAGCGCTGACGCTGACTCAGAGAGGTATATATTTTAACAGCTGCCTCTATGAAAATAAAACACGGGCTTATACAATATAGGCTACGGCCTTCAAAATGTGGACAATCAGGACATTTCCACATGAAAAGTAACAGTCTCACATTAAACATACAGGAACACATTTGATTTGAAACAAGCCCTCAGGGCGTACGTACCTCTGTACTATTTGTAACTGTTAATAAAGTACATTCAATCAATCAAAAAAACAAACAAATGAATCAGTGCTTAGGCTTACAATAAAATACAAGTAGCCTGACTTCTCAAAGTGCCTATAAATAAGATGCACAGGAAACAACAAACATGCCCACATAAGGCTATGATATCTATAACAGAGTCTTCAAACTTCACAGCATGCCTACATTCAGAACAGCAGGCAGCAGCATACAATGTATAAAGGTCAAAGGACAAGGTGCATAGTTTTTTCTAAACACAAAAAAGTTGGTTACACTACAAACTATTAAAGTGTATACGCTTCTCAAAACATGGCCAAAGTTGCCTACAGGCTAACACAGAGTGACTCACCAAACCAATGCGTAGCAACAGTTACTCGTTTAATCCAAAGTGGTGATTGTAACGCAGGAGGAGAAGTTTTTCGAAACGTGAGTCGGATAGCCTATTCCTATGTGGGGTGAGGACGAGACTCCCGAGGCTGAATAGCCTCTCCACGGGGGCACTGGATGGTGTTGGGGTATTGAGCCGAAGAAAGATCTTCTTGATCCTGGGGAAATTGTTCAATACATCCAATTCGAAACCTGACTTGAGATAGTCCGCTATTTCACTGTCCGCCGTCAACGAGACGGCATGTCTTTCTTCTGCAAAAGCAAAGAAATCATCACCCTCGTCTTCTTCTCCGGACTTGAGATAGTCCGCTATTTCACTGTCCGCCGTCAACGAGACGGCATGTCTTTCTTCTGCAAAAGCAAAGAAATCATCACCCTCGTCTTCTTCTCCGGTGACAGGTGCAGGCGGCGGTAGTTCTTGCGGTGCTTCCCCAACAGAGACAGAGCGACACTCGGCAGCGAGAAGCGTCTTTGTGCGGTCCTTTTGCGCCTCGTCCTTCA
Source organism: Gymnoscopelus braueri (assembly GCF_963280865.1). Taxonomy (NCBI): domain Eukaryota; kingdom Metazoa; phylum Chordata; class Actinopteri; order Myctophiformes; family Myctophidae; genus Gymnoscopelus; species Gymnoscopelus braueri. The sequence continues at coordinate 34,997,270 of NC_137616.1, read as the reverse complement.
TCCAACGCAGCTTGAATTTAGGAAGGGTCGCTGCAGCCAGTAAGGCCTCCTTACTGTCCAACGTGGATGCGAAACGTTTCTTTACGGTCTGCAAGACATATATTACAAAATTTTATTAAAACACGTTATTTGTGTTACATTTTTTTATTATTTAATACAAAATAATATAATATTTTAATAATAATAGACATTATGAATTATAATAATCATTTTAATCATAACAAGGACAGTGCACTACAGACAGTGCACATATGGCAATTTTGGATAAAGTGCTATGAGCATGAACACAATTTTTACCTCAACTATGGCATCGGGCAGGCCAGATGTAGCACAGGAGAGGTTATCCTTTAACCTCAGGGTTCTAGCCATCAGGGCCTCGAGTGTTGGCAGGATAGTGCCGTGAAAGCAGTTGTCTTCACCTTGAAGAATATCCAAGGCCACTGTGAGGGGCTTCACAATCATACAGTACTCTTTTAGGAACTGGTACTCTCTCTCTGTAATGCATCTGATGCCTAGTTCGGTGCAAAGTTTATTCAGGTTCACAATAGGACTGTCAATGACTCTGCACAGGGCATCATAGAAGGAGTTCCACCTTGTTTTAGAAGGAACCAGAAGCTTTCTCTTGCAAATGTTCTCCACGCTCTCTGATGCCACAGTTGACCTGCTAGCTTTGGTCCACAGGCCAGAACATTTGGCAGTGGCGCTCCTGTACACCGCTTTGGCTTCACTGTTTGACACCAGCCACTTCTCTATGTCATTGGCTATGAGATTGAGCGTGTGCGAGGCACATCTATGGTGTGGAGGGAGAGCAAAGGCATTGTCGTCGTCCTCGTCAGCAAGCACTGTGTGTAGATCTGCAAAGGTAACCTCTTCGCTTGCGCCCTCCTCTGCTTCAGAGTCAGACCCAGAATTGGAGCCAGTTTCCCCCGGGCCCGGTCCCTGGTAAACCCGGAACGCTTTAACAAAGTTCGAACCGTTGTCGGTGACGGTGGCTGTCACTTTCCCACTAAGGCCATAGGATGTGTGAATCTGCTCAATTTCAGAGGCGATCACGTTAAAAGTGTGCCTTCCCTTCACTCGCCTACAAGCAATCGCAGCTTTCTTGCGCTGCAAAGTAGAGGGATGGATCCAGTGGGCTGTCATCCCCATAAAACTCTTATTGTGTGCTGTCCACAGGTCAGCTGTGGTGGAAACGTACTGTAAGCCCTCAAACGTTGATTGCGAACGCAGCGGAAGGAGGCGCGCCTCCGCGCAAGTGGAGCTTATGAAACCGTGCTCGGCTTGTGAGTGTGTGTGTGTGTGTGTGTGTGTGTGTGTGTGTGTGTGTGTGTCTGTGTGCACTGCCTGCCTGCAGCTCCTCTGAGATAAGTAAATGTCCAATTTAGACGTACCATAGAGACACACGGCCGGAAGCGGAAGGCCTACAAATCCACGCCCACTTTTGACACTCGGGGTCCGTTAGAACGATGAACTGCAGCTCTCAATGCAATCTCTATGAGAGGCATTGTAAAATACCGTCATTTCACTGGTTAACTACTGAGGCTGTAGCGATTTTTGTTGTGTTCTAATAATCTGTCCCATTTGTTTAATTTGTCCTTTTTAATGTCCCATATCTTTCATCTCGATATACTACCCACAATATACTATAATATACTCCATCAGTATGTCAAAACCGCTAGCATCGGACATCCAGAGTTTAAGTATATACGTCACGGACGCATCCCTTGAGGTTTTCACTACCCAGAAAACTGGCGAAAGTGGCCGTTTTCAATAGGTTTTGGTCATTATCTCTGGAACACAATCTGCTCAGTTCAAAGCTTGTTGGATGCGTGACTTTGAGGACATTAAGCACGCAATGACACATTTTCGGGTTTATTTTTAATTTTTTAGGGGAGACGAGATCTTAGTTGGGCAGGCGACCGCCTCTCCTGCCTCTACAGTGGGTACGCCACTGGTCGGCGCTCCGCGCTCGTAAATACAGTGATGTCACTGAAATGCCCGTCTGCTGTCTACCCTCTGCTGTGTTAGCATTATGGGTAACTCGTTAAAGTGGCAAATTAAATGTGAAACACATCAACTATTAAGAAAACAAGAAGATATGTTGACAAAGACACTCCATACATTTGGAAACATATTTTTATTTAAATCAATATCGTCTTCAGTTAATGCAGGATAATTTTAAAAGTAGGCTAACTTTCATATCCTCTCATAGGGAATGCATTGGCAGCTGCTGTTCATCGTTCTAACGGACCTCGAGTAGCGGCGCTGTCTCAAAAGTGGGCGTGAAATTTGTAGTCCCCGTGTGTCTCTATACATCAAATGAAAGGTCTTTGAAAACTGAACACACCTGTCAAGGTTGCGTTTAAGCCCGCCCCTTCCCCCGGAAGCCACGCCCCGGAGAAGGCTCCTAAAAACTCCCCATTGAAACCCCATGTTAAATGAAAAGTGCCCGAATCGCTCCGAAACTTTTTCTACCCCCCCTAAGTGGGGGTCTACGAACAAATACTTCGTGCTTGGATTTTGGCTCCGCCCCCCGGAAGTGGGTGAAACAGGCACTTCAAACACTTTGTTGAATTGTTCAAAAACATTCAAAGTTTTTTTTTTGTGAATTTGTATTTTTCTAAGATGCTCCTTTTAACGCAGATTTTTTTTGTATTTAAAAAAAAAAAATTATTGGTTACTTTTTTTAAAATATTTTTTTTTCATATTTATTTAATTTTTTTTGCATTCGCTTCCCGCGTTCGCGCGTCTTACTTGTGTTCTATACGTGTGTCATTGAATGCACGGACAAGTCTGCATATGAAGACTGTCAATGAAAATGCAGGCATCTATTACAGTAAAATGTATGTACTTATGTGTGTGTGCGTGCGTGCGTGCGTGCGTGCGTGCGTGTGTGTGTGTGCGTGTGTGTGTGCGTGCGTGCGTGTGTGTGTGTGTGTGCGTGTGCGTGCGAGAGGGTATGTGTGAGTAGGCATGGGCATGTGCACATGTGCATGCGTGTGCACTCATGTGTGTGTGTGTGTGTGTGTGTGTGTGTGTGTGCGTGCGTGCGCGTGCGGGGCTGGCGTGCGTGCGTGAGCGCGTGTGTGTGCAGGGTTCACAGGCCTGGGCTTTGACATTCACGCTACACCACCTACGCGCTGGGGTCCCATCTCTAGGTCATTTACATATCTTTGAAAGACAGATTGAAAAGAATGAGGAAGGAAGGGAAGGGGGGGGGGGCAAAAGAAAGGAATAGGAGAGAAAAAGGGAGTGAGGGAAGAGAGAGAGGGAAGAGAGACCTAGTCGGGGTAAGATTACAACCCCCACCTCCTGCCCCCCCACCCCACCCCCATCTAGAAAATGAGGGGAGGAAAAAGGGGGGAGAGGGTGGATGGGTGGGGGGGGGGGCCTACTGGGAGGATCCTTATTCAGATTTGTGTGTGAATTGTTTATCACGGTGACAGAAGCGTGCCAGCGCTGAGATAAAGGCAGTGCTCCATCACGAGGCTCTGACAGCGGGAGGACACGCCGTGCAACTCACCGCGGCGGCAGCAGCCCCAGAAATATTATTAATAGATGCCGACTTGATTTGCCACGATTGCGGCGTCTTGGCACCGCTTGATTGTGGCCCTGTGAAGTTCCGTCCAAAGGGGAAGCTATTTTTCATAAAGTGACAGAAGTCTTCGCGATTTCTATCCAACCCGCCACCCTCGCAACCCCCCCCCCCCCTCCCTTCTCTCTCTCTCTCTCTCTCTCTCTCTCTTCTTTCCCTCCTCCTCCTCCTCCTCCGCTCTTCCTTTCAGTCGAGCGGTTGCATCTCTTTCTAAGGAGCTGCTATGCGAGGGGCTGCTTATTATGAGAGCCCCGTGTCAGGTTCGGAGGGAGAGAGCGAGGGAGAGGCGAGAGTTAGTCACTCCTTTGATGGGATGGCCTTCTGAGACCAGTTGTAGATGGCATCCAGTGTGTGTGTGTGTGTGTGTGTGTGTGTGTGTGTGTGTGTGTGTGTATGTGTATGTGTATGTGTATGTGTGTGTGTGTGTGTGTGTGTGTGTGTGTGCGTGCGCGTGTGCGTGTGTGTGGGTAAGTGTGCGTATAGACTTCAGTAGTCTCAGGCAATATCACAGCTTTAAGAATATTGAAAGATTCGCTATCACATGTGCACATGCATAAATGCATAAGTTCACACAAAGCTGGTAAACACGGAGGTTGTTTTTTTCTTCTCTTTTTCTGTTTCCTCCCGTACACGCGCACGCACACACGTCACATCACATCAACAACTGACGGGCGCGATGCACATGAGAAGGCCTTTCTCCCAGCAAGCCTCAGATGAAGGGAGAGCAGTTTACAGGAACAGAGCGGTAAACACCATATCCGTCCCTTATTGAAAACATTGTGACGTTTTTTACCTCGAAAAAAAAACACTTCTGCCCCCGTTCGTTCGCCCAAGAGACTGCCTCGCTGCTTACAGTGTACATTGTGCGAGGCTTGTTTTCACTTTTTCTCCATGGCTCTGCTTCAGCCACGTGGAAGAGAATGTGTGCCTCTGCAGCCATGAGAGGGCATCGCTGTCCCAGATGTGTCTGCGAGGGAAGCAGACTTGTGCTTCCTTTCACAGTCAAAGTTCAGCTGAAACCCTCTATTCTCAGTCAAACGGACTAAGAATAGTTACTGTTTTGGATCGCAATTTTCCAATGCATTGGGAGCTTGTAGATCTGCTATTTTGGCAAATGTTCCCCCCAGATATAGGCATGCTGGATTGAAGTGGTTAACACTATAACCGTCTTTGTCAGCGAAATGGGTTTGCGTCGCAGATCTGAATGAATATCAGACTCCCATATTCATATACTTCCCCTTCAGTTCAGAGGAATGTGAAGGTGTGTGTATGTGTGTGTGTGTGTGTGTGTGTGTGTGTGTGTGTGTGTGTGTGTGTGTGTGTGTGTGTGTGTGTGTGTGTGTGTGTGTGTGTGTGTGTGTGTGTCGGGTGGTGGTGGGAAAGGGGGATCAGTGACAGATGTTTGACAATGAAATAAAGAAAGCTTCGGCGTTGAGTGCTGACGCCCCCGAACCACAGACACGGCCCAGTCGAAAGCCGCGCAAAGGTGCCGAGGTCGCAGACATCTGTAGCTGCGCCATAACGACACTGCGCCTCGCCCCCTCCGACCTCGTTTGCCGCCGAGAGTTATCAAACGACCATGAGACCAGAGAGCGACTGAGTTTCTCAGGTCTCACTCACTTCACTGGCACCGTGTGTGTGTGTGTGCGCACACCTGTGACCGCAGCCGCTGTCCCCGCTTGGTTTGGAGACGGGAAGTACCTGTGGTCTCTCACACATACACACACACACACACACACACACACACACACACACACACACACACACACACACACACACACACACAGATGCACACAGACGGGCTGCAGTGTTGAGCGCTGGTGTCGCAGGGGCGCTAACCTCATACAGGATGTGAGCTTGTCTCCGTACAAGACCTTATCTCACTGTGCTGCACTGCTATGTTGCTGCAGCCCAGGGGCCACGGCGTGGGTGTGACACCTGCCAGAGAGAGAGAGAGAGAGAGAAAGAAAGAAAGAAAGAAAGAAAGAAAGAAAGAAGAAAGAAAGAAAGAAAGAAAAAGGAAGGAAAAGAGAAAAGTTAAGATGAGATGAAAAACCTCCACCACTCTTTCAGGGTTTTATGAAACTTGCACTCGCTCATCATTTGACTCATACAGAGAGTCGGTTGGTCTCAGTTTCGTCCTAATACTTGGACTCAGTAGCTAGCTAACGATTGATAACTTTCCTCACAGACGCATGTTCTGATGTAACTCCCCTTTACATTCTGTTTGACGAAAGCATATCTGATTTGCACGTTTTTTTTCCTCTTTTTTGTGCTTCATTTGAACAGTTTCATGTGAAATTTGATAGTTTGCCAGTTCAGATGGAAACTTGCCCTTGGGTGATGGATACGATTTTCTGACTGCAAAAAAACAGTGCTGGGGCTTTTTTGTATTTGCTGATAATGTCCAAAACCTGTTTTTATTCCAGCGACCCTGGCTGTTACAGCACAGACCAAAAACCAAGCTTGACTCGCTATGTTTCATACATGTTTTACCAGAAAGAGCTGTTCAACTCCCAGACAAATAGCCCAAGTCCTACTGTATATTGGCTGACAAATCAATTATTAATTAATAATATTCAATACACACTGTAATATTCTGGGTGTCAATTTAATAATGATACTGTAAAAACTGATCTGTAAGGGTGTTTTTTTACACTCTGAATTAAACAAACACTCTGGATTTGACAGCGTAGGCTGACATCAGCAGGTCATTGTTATTCAGCATTATGCCAGTTTTTTGGCGAAGGGAACATTGTTTATTCAATCTGTGCGCCTGTGACCGGCTGCTGCCCGAATCTTTTGGAGTGTTCTGTTTTTCACACCATCTATTTTTGATATTACTGTATTTTATATTATTGTATTTCACCTGAGACAGATTGAACTGATCCGTTCACATCACAATAACCCCCCTCCACCCCCTAACACACACACACACACACACACACTCACACACACACCATATTATACTATTATTATACCACCCATAATGGAGTCACGGTACTGCCACCCCCACCCCCCGCAACCCCCTCAAGCCTACCCTGTCCACCCCCACCCTATTCCCACCCAACCCATTTGAATAAACGCATTCAATTAAATCAAACTTGGAAATACTGTAGCATTTAATTGAAAGGGAATTATCCTCTATATGATTTCAGAAATGATCTCTGGGGAGGCGGCAGAGCTTTTTTCAACATCTCACCAATTAGACGCTCCTCTCTGGGAAGTATGAGCTTTATACCTCCAAAGGAAATGCCCCGCATTATGGCTTAATGATTTGGACACTTACCAATTAACGTGAGGCAATGAGTTTCTTTTCTCTCGTTAAAACAAGATATCGTTTTGTGGATCCATAAAAGCACTGTTGGAAATGAGAGAATGAAATGCTGTCTGACCCACCGCTCTGGTAAACAACGATGACGAAGAGTATGAAGTTGTTTCTAAGCAACTTCAAAATCTGAAGTCTCTTCCAGTATGACGTAGACTCACATTGATATTTTTTTTTACATCTATTTTTGGCATTTTATTCAGATAGACAGGAAAGGCGGATGAGAGAGAGAGAGGGGGGGAGACTTGCGGTAAAATGCCTTAGGTCGG